>NC_087322.1:5272173-5580978 GCF_037043105.1 Vanessa tameamea
TGACGATTTGAATGCCGATTATAATTTAACGCGCCACTATGGCTGTACCCATACTGGCTTGCCTGTGGACATTGGCTAGTGTCAATAAGCGATAAATTAATTTAGAAACAACTTTTAAACTTTATTTACAAATGTATCACACTCGTCAGAGATAAAGCAACAAACAATGAAATCAAGTAGTTCGAGTCGATAACTACTTACTTGTATTCAAACAACTAACAAGACTTAGAACTTCTAAGAAAATTAATAAAATAACAAAGATGTTAGTACGCAATACGAAGACAGCAAGATCGCTCACAACTTTCATACTTCAAATATCCAATAGTGCAATAGTTAACGGGTCGCCTACCGATGTAAAAGTTGCAGATTCAATCGTGAACCATTTGGTTATATCGTTCTTGCTCTAGGACACGGCTTAATCTTCATTGATGTAAAAAAATATTTAGTGGAAGGAAAAAAAAATTATAGTGGAGCTCGATATTTCGACATAATCTACGAATGTCTTGTTCACGAGACTGACTGTCGTGAATAAAAATAAAAAACATGATAAATATCCGGTTTTAAATACTTTTAGTAATATAATTAACCGTGTTAATTTAAAATATTTTATAAAATAATATTTATTATTCCTCAGAAACTGAGCGGCGTTTATTTTCTTTAAAAATAAATTCTTTGGCCTGGTACTATAATGACCAATACCAACCCTTACTGAGTAATCTGAATAAAACAAAGAAAAGCATTGGTCGTTATATGTAACATGAATTTTTGCTTAATATTGTTTGTATAAATAATGTTAAACTACGTTTTAGGATTTCATATTTGCTGTTTTAATGTTACATTTTTTACAGTTACAGATTTTATACAGATAAATGTTTCGACAGATGCATTTGAGTGGTGATATTATTGACGCTTTTAAAAGACGGCTTGGAATTTGTTAATTTCTAAGCATTTTAATATTTTTTAGCATTAGCAGCCTGTAAATTTCCCACTGCTAGGCTAAAGGCCTCCTCTCCCTTTGAGGAGAAGGTTTTTGGAGCATATTCCACCACCCTGCTCCAATGCGGGTTGGCGGAATACACATATGGCAGAATTTCGGTGAAATTAGACACATGCAGGTTTCCTCACGATGTTTTCCTTCACCGCCGAGCACGAGATGAATTATAAACTAAAGAAATTAAGCACATGAAAGTTCAGTGGTGCCTGCCTGGGTTTGAACCCGAAATCATCGATTAAGATGCACGCGTTCTAACCACTGGGCCATCTCGGCTCATCTCGGCGGCATTTAAATATACATATACGATTTAAACACATATTATTATATGTTTTATAAATATAATAATATATGCTTCGTGTTGATTCGTGAGCGTATTATAATATTTCCTTCATTACCATTTTCTATACTTGTAATATAAAAACGAACACGTACAATGTACTTAGATGTTCATAAAACCACTTGAGTGGTTGAAATTCTTAACAATCGTAAACACTAGTACGGCTCGATAAAATTAGTTCTACCTGTTTCTGTTAAAAGTATCACAACCTCTTATTTTTAATAAAAATGTTTACCCATTTAATGCTAATGTATTTTATATTTAACATACTTATTTCCTATCGGACATATGCGATTATGAGTATATAATATTATATTGTGTTTATTTAAAAATATCGACTAGAATCTCTCCAACGACGGACATAATAAAAGCTTTATCTCGATAAACTATATTCCGTTTTTTTGTCTAAAAATAATTATTAGTAAAGTTCTATCTTTTGTAGTTTAAAAAAATATCACATATGTTAAGTAATTGCGCATACGACTTATTTTTATTGTGTTAAATAATTTGTAATATCACATGCAAACTTGAATTAATTCAACTATGACAGTCTTATCACAAAACTGTTATCATTAAGTGAATGCATAATAAACATTCTAGTTTATATCTATCCATTTGACAATACGGCGGAAATGATATGTAGGCAAGGACAAAAAGGTCAGTGCTTATAAAAATATGTATTGATAAAAGAGGACCAATCAATAATTCATGTTCAAAGTACCGAATATATAACACGTTCAGTTGGATAATACACCCAAAGAATTGTCAATTTGTTGCATAAGCCGTTCATATTACATCAGTCACGAGAATCGATTTACAAATGTCACGTGAAATATAATGAATAGTTCTTTGTGAAGTGGTTATCGTGTTTAGATGGTTAACGAAATAAGGTACCTGCCAATTGCCAAATGTCAGTAGAGCTATTCTGCAACAAAGTTGCAATTAACTGCAGGACATGATTCTGAAATGTCAAAATATGATATCCCACTTTGAATGTAATTATTGAAATACACGTATCAAAATGACGTATCACCGTATCACTCGTTTGATTAGTTGTTTTATTTTACACTAATGCATAAGCTTAAAGCTAACCTTAAAATAATATTAATAAATAAGTCATAATATAATACTTCACAAGTATAAAGATGATAAAAAAGTTTGGAGCTAGTATTTATTTATTTGCATTCAGGCTATATACATTTAATTGTATATAATTGTATATATAGAATATATAACTTATATACAATTAAAAATGTACATATAGACATTTGGTAAAAAAAATCATGTAATAACTACTGAGGATCTCACAGTCACAGTCTTATTAAAGTAATCAACTCTTCCAGTGATAGCTTTCATTTTGATTTATCTTTTAAATGATAGCACAAAAGTGCTTTTAATTAAAGTAAATTGTTGATTTCACATAATCAGTTTAAGTAGGAACTAGCATGTATGTGACTCGATGATTAAAAACAAATGTGATTTAGTAGATTAACAACAATTTCGTTAATGTTCTCCTGCTGAGTAAAAGGCTTCTGCCCTAATAACGAGAGAGTGTTCGGGTTTATTCCATTACACAGTTTTTGATATGCAGTAAAATATAACAACTAATTGAAAATGCTGTTGCATATATTCATGATATTAGTTCACTAATCATCATCATAAGTCCATGTCTGTCCACTCCTGGTCTTATCCAGACCACTCCATTAGGGCCGATATTCGACTTTTAATTCCCGCCATCAACCATTTTTATCATCACACCAGCTCTGTTACATTTACGAAGACTGTCTAAACTCAAGAAATCGTCTATATTTTCCGTTATTGGTTCCGCCGCACATTTGACTGGCAAAACCTATAGCCTAGCCTCTAGCGCATGCTAATTCTATAGAATGACATAGGATACAATAGTTCTCGGTCGAATCATAATTATTTGAATAACTCGCTGGGCGACCTTGAATTATTGAACGACTAAGTGGTGTTAAATTTCTTATACGAAATAATCAATTGAAAAATGTAACGACAAAAGCTAGGAAAACTTTTACATTTTAAATCACACGCATAGAATATATAATACCAACTAACTAGTCTATATATCAGTATTCGCGATTTAAATAACAGTACGACACGTACGTTCAATATTTACAAAACTGGACTTGTACACAGCTTGCCTATTTGCTTACGCAGTATTTGTTTGATAGGGTTTAAAAATAGAAATCACCATATAAAAATATAAATCTACTCATGCTATTGAATCCTATTTGACGGCTTTCCAGATAACGTAAATTAATAATTTACGTTATGATTTTTTATGATAAGTACAAAATGTATTTACTAGATGCTTATCGTGCTGCTAAGCTTTGGTTTGTTTGGTTATTTAAACAAAAATTTATAGGAGCGACTCAATTGCACCCAATTTTTTAAGGACTTCTTTATATTTCTATATATGAATGATTGGATGACAAAACAAAAAATACAACATCAAATTTTGGAGCCTACAGAACTTGAAAATGTGCCCAAATTTTTGCCTTTCAAAATGTAACTCATAAACGACTTTCAAATAATATTATTAACAGTGATTAAGTACTTTACTGTATTGATTCATATGTTAACGTATCCATCAATTATATTTAAAAATATTATATTCATTATTAAAAACAGTTTTCATTTTTTGAAAAATAACATATCCCTTAACTTTACACTCATTTACTTACTCTTAACAATACATTACATGGGTACATTATTTTACGTTAGGTTAAAAGCAATTTAAATTTAATAAAAAAAGGAATTATTAAAATAGACTAAGAACAGAATAAGTCACAAGATATCTGATTCTCACTCTTATTTGATAAAATATTTATTTAATTAAGATAAATTTCATAGATACTATCTAAAAATCCGTCACGATTATCCAATTTAAATTTCTCTTTGATTTCTCTTCATAACAAACAACATTAGTCTTAATTTATCAATCGATTAAATTTCGTTATTATTAATAGCAATCCGATTAAAAAAAATCGATTTTAATAATCTATCTATCTTGTTTTTATAATTAAATTCAATCAATTTCTTGGCGAACGTCTATCTACTCGTCTGAGGATGCTTTGAATATCGATAATTGCCAAGTGGATTTGAAATTTCATGTTTATTACTTTGTAATAAAAAATATTAATTATTCATAACATGTGAATAATTAGATTTCACAGTTAGGGTTGCTGTTTAAATTTAATTAGAGACAGAAATGTTTTCATGATATTGGTAAAATTATTACTTATTATAAAAATATTGTTAATTTTCTACTTTAAAATCTTTAAATTAGCAATATTTCATACTATCGTAGTGAATGGATAAATAATATTCAATGTAAAAAGTATTTACATAATTTTCTTAAACGTCGGAAACATTTTCTTTGCAAAAGTTATAAAATGTAGAAATATTGTAATCATATTTGATCTTAAAATTTTGGTCATAAAAATTCTACTATAGTTATTGTGAATTTTACGTCCAAATACAGCTATTTTTATAAGTATTCAAATTAGGCCAGACTATGATTAGGTGTGTTGTCTTTTACATAAACAATTTCTTATACGTTGATTTGGACGTCCTTCTCTCAAAGGGTTTAATAATTCTACCAATCTTAATGCAGAGATTACGAGTAACCTAATTAGCAACAATAATCTTCATTTCTAATCTTGAGCTAAAATAAAGTTTTCAAACAAAACAAGATAATAAAGTCATTGCCTTATTAATTTTGCTAATGTTGAAAGAAAAATATTTTTAATGAAGCAATTAAGTTTCTAACAAAAAATGTAAAAGATAGGTCGGTATTATTCATTTCTGAGTTATTCAACGATATCAAAATAGAAAGTAAATGAAAAATTACATTTTCTAATTAGGCGAAAAAATATAAGATAAAATTAACCAAACGAAAAGTCTAAACCACCAGATGAGGCATTCTGAAGGAGTTTTCATTTTCCTTATTATTTTAGGCTTTTGTTGCGGCTGTGCTATAAAACATTCGTACACTAATATAAAGTTTATAAAAGTCATTTATTATATATTATCGTGACACATATATTTTGATGTTATTTATTATACCAATTAATGTCTTCTTATACTTATCCTAATTATTTATTTTACTTACATCACGATTCATGTAGAATGTCATTCACATGTATCACACGTTTTATTCGGGATACTATTCAAGGGCTTGTAATGAGATGGCCCAGTGGTTAGAACGCGTGCATCTTAACCGATGATTTCGGGTTCAAACCCAGACAGGCACCATTGAGTTTTCATGTGCTTAATTCAAAGTCAAAGTCAAAGTCAAAGTCAAAAATCTTTATTCAATATAGAAGTGTTTACACTTGCTTATTGATTGTCAAAAATCTACCACCGGTTCGGAATTTAGCACCTCGGACCTGAGAAGAACCGGCGAAAGAAACTCAGCGGGATATATATATATATATTTTTTTAACCATTATTATGTACAATGATAATTATATTTTAGTTATTTGAAGCAGCCTGGAGGCGATCATTTCATTCCCAAGGTGTGCAGTCAACTAATGTCATTAGTGTTGCATCTTTTGAATTTTATAATTGAATAATTTTGAACGTTTTCTGGGATCCTGTTGTAAAAACGTATACATTGCCCCAAAAAAGAGTTACTAACCCTGTGTAATCGGGTACTTGGAGTAACAAGTTTATTCTTGTTCCTAGTGTTAATAGAATGTACGTCACAATTTCTGGGAAAATCGTTTATGTTTTTGCGTACATACATAACATTATCAAAAACAAATTGAGAAGCGACAGTCTTTCAGAAATTTGTGTTTATAATTCATCTCGTGCTCGGCGGTGAAGGAAAACATCGTGACGAAACCTGCATGTGTCTAATTTCAACGAAATTCTGCTACACGTGTATCCACCAACCCGCATTGGAGCAGCTTGGTGAAATATGCTCCAAACCTTCTCCTCAAAGGGAAAGGAGGCCTTAGCACAGCAGTGAGAAATTTACAGGCTGTTAATGTAACAAAAATTATGACACAGATATTTGTCATATCTAGCAAATTTTACAACATTTCAAAGTATATTTAAATTCGTATGTAAATAATTTATATACACGTACATAAGGAGTGTTGAGAGACTTGTTATATAATGTAGCACAAGCACTTATACACCTCATTAAGCAAATTCTCGCATACCAGAGTGTTTAAATGTTTATGTATGCTTGATAAAATAAGTCGTAAGCCTGACTGCCTTATTTCGTATCTGCTAGCTATTGGAAGTATAATTCATACATATTTTGATATGTCATAAAATATTACATATTTTCGACATGATTTTGTCCTAGTTTAAGTTTATGCGAAGTGAAGTTTAAACACGCAAAAAATAACTGTCATAGATGATCTTTAATAAATATGAGCATTAGATTTCACGACCTATTCGGGAATAATATATTCGACGATACCAATGATCGTAGTTATTTTTTTTTTATGTTATAGTTGGCAAACGAGCAGGAGGCTCACCTGATGAAAAGTGACTACCACTGCCCATGGACATTTGCAACACCGGGGGGCTTGCAGGTGCGTTGCCGGTCTTTAAGGAAGGAGTACGCTCTTTTCTTGAAGGTCCCCAAGTCGTATTGGTTCTGAAAAACCGCCGACGAAAGCTGATATTTGACACAAAGTCGAATAATGTGGCACTGTTGTGGATAAATCTAAAGCATGTTAAACTATCACAAGCGTATTAACTATATAAGGGTTTGATGATTTTTGAAGATATCGGGATAAAATTAAATACGGCAAGAACGTATTAGTATACACTACATGTGCAAAGCTAGCAGAGAAATAACGACACATCAATCGTAATTTGACATTATAATAAACCTAGATTTAATAAGTTTTTACAAACATATCCGATAACGCATCTGAATTAAAATATGACCCTTTGAAGAAATGAAGTTCTTTACTTAAAAATCGCACAAGCAATTTAAATAACAGTCGATTATTACAAAAGCAGTGTATCACATAAAAATAACAATGTAATTTGACTAAGAATTAGTAAAAACAAATGTACTTAATTTTTATAAAGTGCAATATTCAAAACATAGAACTTATCGAATAAATATCGTTCATTGATAACAAAACGACGTGCGAGTTAATTAATATTTAATGGAGATTTATCAGGTAGGTAACAACCACTAACGGAATTACTTTATTGTAAATCTGCGAGTATATTTATCGTCGAATAAAAGCTACGATTTATTTTATGTGTCTGTACTTTTGCACATCGTGTAAATATATCTGTGTGTGCATATGTTATTATTATTAGCATTATTTATTTCATTTAATGATTTTATATACGCTTTGAAATTGACTGAATAAGCCTACCTATTGTAAAATATAATTCTCTTGTGCAATAAACATTCTCTACATAGAATAAAAAAAGTAGCTTCCCGATTTCTGTACACTCACATTTTAATTCGGTTTTAATCAATAAACAGAGTGATGTAAGAGAAAGGTTTTTATATACAATAACTGCATAAAGCCGTGAATTTCCACTTTCAAAAAAAGGTTTTTCTGTATGTTCAATTTAAAAGTTATATATTTAGTCTTATTGTACTAGTGGCTAGTGTATATATAAATAAAAAAATCTATAACTTTTAAAATTCGATTACGGGTATGTTGACCTAAAATAAAATTGCGAAGTCAAATCGGAATAACCAACACTGAACTTGACAGTACTTAATTTATCTCGTGTTCAGATATGAAACACTTTAAAGACACTCAAGTTCTGGGAAATATCCTAAAATAATAATACAATTTTTAATAAGTACAAGAAGTAAGGTAAAAGAAACAAGCTACAATTATCCCCTATTGGGCTAAAGCCTGCATTAATGCAATTGTTTCAATAATATTTATAACATAAAATTAAATGGTGCTTGCCTGAGTTTGAACCCGCAACTTTGGTTAAGACAAACGTATTCTTACCACCAGCCCATGAATAGTATCCCGAATAAAACGTGTGATATATTTGTGAATGACATTGTACATGGATCGTGATGTAAGTAAAATAAATAATCATGTTAAATTTAGTCTCAGCAAAACGTCGCGACACGAATAAATAAATTTAATTGTGTTTTATATATAATAAAACTATATAAGCTCAAGTTTGTATTAAATTGTTTTAAATTATTCGTATATTTTCATATTATTTTATACGATGAGATTGACTTAAAATTTTAATGTAAACTAAAACTACTATTAATCTTCCTCATATTATTATGGTCATAAATAAAACTCTACCACAAAATTCACAAAACTTTCAAATAATGTAATATTTAAAGAGGACATATGTACTCACATACTTCCAACTTAATGTGCTTCTTAAAAGGATTTTCGTTGGATAAGAAAATAATAATTTCCGGCTTTAAAAGCTTTTTCGTTATTTTAAATTTACATTGAAAGCGTTAGAAACTTTATGTTTTCTTTACTTTTCGTTTTCCCTAAAATTATAATCATTTATTTAAAAATGTCTAATGAATTTTGTTGATCGCTGGTTTATCCATAAATAACTTTAATTGTTTTTTAATATTTATACATTTTTCAAGAAACTCTTAAACTTTGATGTAAATGTTTTGTCTCAATTTGTTTTCTATGAAATATGTTGAATTATATTTTATTTGTATAGTGAAGTTTTACTTCTTAGTTATATGCTTTAAATTCACTTCCTCCTACTTTAATGAAAAATTTTTAAAGGTCGTGGCTAACGAGACAAAATAAAAAGTGACGCTTTGGTATAAATGGATGTTCCATAAGGTTCGATTCGAACGTTGTAAGCAGAGCTCTGTTACAGTTTCTGAGTTGCCTTGGCATAAATAATTAGTCCTACATGCAAAAATACTAAATGTATTTTCCCTGCCAAAAGTCAAGGTAATATTTTCCGCGGCTATTGTGAATAATTAAAGGCTAGAGTTTGTTGAGTAGACGGTCTTACTAGGTATTACCCTTGACTCCAAACTTCAGTGGCGCGCCCATTTGTAAGCCTTAGCAGGGAACTAAGTAGTGCCATTTATGCAGTCAAAACAATTCGAAAACTCATAGCACTGCGAGTCTAGTTTATTTCAGTAACTTTCATAGTCTTATGTCATGTGGAATGTTGTTATGCGGTAATGCCGTAGATATTGAAATTTTATTTATTATGCAGAAAAAACTATTTGTAATAGTAGCTCCAAGACATTTTTACGTGGAAAATTAAAAAAAATATGTTTATAATAATATAATGTATACTCCATAAAAGCTGATATACATATTATATTACAAGAAATAAAATCAAACTTATAACCTCTGCTTTCCAACTGCAAAAGGTACAGAGAAACTTTTTGAGCAATACGCATATAATATAAGATAATCAATTGAACATTTTACAAATTTTATTTTATTTTTAAAAGAATACTAACACTGTCCAAAATTACTAATATTCCTATTTACTCCTCATTTTAAGCTTATCACTTGTGCTAGGAGTGGGGACGACAAGAGCCCAATGGGTCAGGATCGATCCTGCGACTTTTTACATCGCTTAGCGGCCACTACACATTACTACACTTACTGATAAAAACGCAGAATTGAACTCTGTGGTTCAATGACCTGAAAACGTGGTTCTTCTAAAAGCTAGACTTAAAAAAATACAACTTCGACACTATTGCACGTATTCCATACACATATTCAGTCCGATTTTGAAAGTCGCTGTAGAAATCCACTTTATTATTTATTTCCATTTGATTTTTTCACATTATAATTAAATAAATCTGGAACGCTTCCAGTTGTTGGAATAAGTATTTTTAAGTCGTTCCTTAATTATCCTTTTCACCCTTCTAACATAATTAATATGAAGTGAAATTGAGATTAAAAGGTATCCTGATACATTTATTACGAGCACATACACACAGATTAAGGGAAATTTTATGTTCACTTAATATAGGTTAATGGTGACAGCAAATATACTGGCACTAATGGTTAATAAAGCAATTTCCCATGACATGTATAAATTAATTATTCCAAACATGATAGCAGTTAAATATTTTATATCCAAATTATAAATTGTAATTTTAAAACCTTATTTGTCCAAAATTTTACGAGGTAACATGATGTCTCCCTTGCGCCTTTAAGTTAATTCGCTTAATTACCATTCATAAGAGAACGCTATACCAAGCATAGGCCTGATATTTGATGGTATCATGACCGTACTCAAACGGACTCAGGTTTAGTAAGTACCCAGACAGACTTAATGCCTGTCAATTCTCGCTCAATCAGAAAGTATGAAATCTTTGAATAGGATGAAAAATTAATCTTTATAAAGTAAAAAATGTATGAATTATAAAAAAAACAAAACAATTTAATTTCACTGTTCCAGGGAAAATTAATACGTAGCTAGTTTTAATGAGTAAATAAATATATTGCCGCAGGTGCAACACGATTTTGTCTATATGACACAGTTATTTTACTAACGTGCAGTATTAATATTTTAATTGGTCAGAAGGATCGATACTGAATTAGCTTTAAGTATTTGAACAAATAATTTGACTACTGACCTACATAGTATGTTATCTGACAATCTATATTAAATTTATGACGCAATGCTTCGCAATAATAAATTAAGATATTTGATGGATATGAGGATAGAACGCGTACATGTTTAACAAAGACTAATTAATTTATAAAAAATCTACAAATTTCCGGGACATAAAACTTTAATTTATTTAATGATTATTTTTCTATAATTTAACTTGCATTCATGGAAAACATCGTACATTTACATATTAATAGCCGGTTTAAATATAATTTACACAAGGTAAGTTGCCACATATTTTATCATGGTTTGTAACGACATTGAATGTTAGTAAGGCCAGGAGTGTATACACTTGTAAAAGAAACTCGGGTAATTTTAAATTGAAACATGAAGCAATTTTTTTATTAATTTTAATATCTTACAATTACGGTTAGTTTCAATGACCTTTCACTTTCATCCATTATTAATGTTATTATTTTCAAGTTGTCCTTTGATATTAACTACAATTCAATGATCTTTGACTTATAGTAGATTTACCACTTACACCTACGTGTCACTGCCACCTATATAATATAATTAAACAAGGAATGAAACAACTCCAAGTCTCAGAATCAATAATGAACTACCTGACAATGGAACTGAGATCTTCTAATTAACCCAAAGTTTCTAACTAACTTCTAATAGGTACTATGGGAAGAGAATAACTAATAAGGTTTGGTTCATTAGAAGTCCTAGATCAACTTCTTGATAACCTACGTTAAATATTCATGAGAATATTCAAAAATGTTACCTTTACGTGAGACGTCTTTAAAGATGAGATGGTTATGTACGATATAGATATATTTGTATATCAAAGTAAATTTAATTTACCACACAGTTTTCATTGATACTACATTATTATATATTAAAAAAAAATCTCAAGATAATAATTGTACGTAATAAAGTAATTCGTAATGCAAGCAGAGCACAGCACGGGAGGATCCCGTAGCCTCTCCGTTGTTTATCAAAGTTAAGTTCATTGTATTAAATTGTTTTCAGATGAAGTGTTATAATCACTGGAATATGGAAAATGGTTAAAAAAAAAAATATATATCCCGCTGAGTTTCTTTCGCCGGTTCTTCTCAGGTCCGAGTTGCTAAATTCCGAGCCGGTGGTAGATTTTTGACAATCAATAAGCAAGTGTAAACACTTCTATATTGAATAAAGATTTTTGACTTTGACTTTGACTACGCGACTAAACCTAATGTAAAAAATGTTTTATTAATTTAACTTCCCTCTTGTCAGATTTGAATATCTCTTGTGTACCATAATATCTAAAAAAATATGGTGATAAATAAAATGAGATATAAAATGTACACGAGCGAGCCACTATTTGTCTTAAATAGATTCATGCTCATGTACATTTTATGTCTATTACGTTATAGTGGTCGGAAATAAAATCGAGACACTATGAACTCAGTCCATACATAAATGACAAATTACATTTTAATATGAGGTAATAAAACTTAATTTTTAAAAGTCTATATATAAATAATTCCCTGAACCTATTCCTAATAATTGTGGGTCAGCGGCACACTTGACTGTTTTATCGACGATGACGCATTCGGATACGTCATCAAACAATATTATTCCTAGGGAGGGAAACAGTCATGTTTGTGGTTAGTTGTAAAATATTGCCGACTGTATATATCACAAGTGCTGCATTGTTGCTCTTATTATAGAGTGGTCTCTTTAAACGTAAATATGTTATTTGAACTATGAAACACAAATGTTGAGGTAGCCTCTTCGAAGAGCGAAGCAATTTAGCTTAAGTATACAACTAAATTGACATATTATCGAACAAGCTAATGCAAATTTTAGTTATTTGAATCTTAAATTCAATAATATAAACATAAATAAATCCGTCAATTTAATTCTCAATACAATACTAATAATTTAGGCAATATTTCAATAAATTTAAGCAACAATAACAAAGAGATATTTGTATTAAATAAACACAAAAATAATACAATACAAACCTGACTTAAAACATGTATGAAGCTAATATTGATCGAGTCGCGTTCACACATCTATAAATAATTCATGCCAGTCCAGTCATACGGAAGGAAGGAACAAGTCATATTGTTCATAATATATATTTTTCATTTTATAATAAGCCAATATTTTGTCCTTCATTTTCTTCAATCGTTTCTGACTACGAAGAATGTTGATTATTTTAACAATTGATTTATAGTCAGATTATTCTGAATTGGTGGTAACTTTACATTTAATCCAGTTGATAATAATTAAAAGTGCTTATAAGAGCCAACTTGGATAAGGAATGTCTTGATTCAATTTGATATTTGTCAGAAATAAAGACAATCAATTAGCCTGTTTCCTCTGAAGATTTAAAAAAATCCACAAGGACTCTGTAGTGTGTAGTAGTAGCAGGATAGATATTATGTTTTATCATATCTTATATATTACTAGGGTAAGATAATTATTGACTCAATAATTATGGGACGAAATCTGCACATAAAAAAAGCTGTTAAGGCCCCATATTGAAGAGCTCCAGCCGTAGATGTGCAGAATATTAAAGATTATTTATGATTGCAATTAACTAAATTGTTATAATTTAACAAAGAATTAATTTTAGAGAGCGGAATAAAGTTACTGGCCGGTTAAAAAGCGGTGCTATGGCTGTATAAACAACGTGAACAATATTAAAGTAAATTGTTATCGACAAACTCCAATTCTAACTGTGTAATAACAATTTGAAATGAAAAATTTCATTTAAATAAGGTTTCATCATTTTGGCGCCGAATGTAGACGGGTGACTTGCAGTTTACAATGAAATGAAATCAAAACAAAACCTGTTGTAGGTTATAAAATTACTTAAAAATCTTTTAAATAACGCGAATTTTTGCGGGCGACCCACTAGTTTATAATTATTATAACTTTGCTGCCATAATGTATTACTTTTTCACTGTAACTGACGAGTGAGTAGTCAGTTAACTTGATATACGTGTAAGATAGAAATATAGCCAATTGACAATAACAATTTCATATTGAAGAAGCAAAGAGTACTTGAAAGATAAGAATTTTTCATACAGATTTATGTTTCCGTTTTATGTAAATTGAAAGGGTTTCGACAGAACCTGATTACACATTCCATGTTTAACCGTTTCAGAGTATCTCTCGATAGCTAGTTCTTTGTTGAACAAACCAATTTCCGAAAGAAATATTATCTGTTTGAAGCAATTTTTTATATTAAAAATATTTATACGAATTCCGCGAATACGTATTGAATATTTAAGAAATGAATCTCTACATTAATGTTATTTTATGTAGGTACATACCCAGTTTAAACTGTTATCATTATTTATGTCAATCTCTTATCCCTTTGTGACATGTCACCGTAAAGACTATCGTGAAATATCACTGCGATGTTCTTGCTGTTACCAAATATACGAAATGTATGTAAATTACATTTTCTAAGAATAAAACGAAAGAATATAATAAGAATCTTCACGTAATTTTATTGTTCAAATATTATAATTGCGAAAGTTTATGTGGATTGTAAGTCTGTTCCTAATCACGCTCAAACAACTGGATGGATTCTAAACCAGTTCTCTTATCTCGCAAAGGAATACGTCTTAATAAATCAGTCTTGAAGTAATTATTTGATCTCAGGAATTTCAATTATTTCACGAGACTTGCGTATATCATAAGACTTTGCTGTTGCTATCATTTTCTAACATATATTTGTAATTGATTATTTTACGACGTGTTTTGTTTCGTCTACAATATAGTATTAACACCTTTTTATAAATATTGATGTACATTTATTTACTGTTTAAAGAAACCGATAAAACACTGAAAGGCGTCTTAAAAACAATCATGAGACAAGTACATAGAGACAATCATGATTACAAGTACGTCAGTTAATTAACAAACGATTTTTTTTTAAAAAGGCAATTTCCGGAGCCCGGTGTGCCGGTGGCAGATTAAAGTATTGTGACTCAGAATTTCATTTACGGATTTACGGAAGCCACGAGACAAACGATTTATAAAGGCATAATAAATATACAACTATAAAGTATTTAAGGAGTAACACTTAAAAATACTACTGTAAATACTTTTAAAACTTTTAGATACATTTTAATTATTTGGTAATAACTGAACGAGTCACTTTATTCGTAAATAGAATTCATTTAAAAATATAAATTATATTAAAAGCATACCATATCTGTAGCTAATTGCGCGTGTCAGATTAAGTAAGAAATAAATAAATAATTAGACGATTACAAACAAGGCTTACACTATATATTGTATGTTTTAATCAATTCTGTAATAATAATAATTTAATTTAAGTTATTTTTGAATTGTGTTGATAACATTGATATTAAATAAGAGGGTACTTTGACTTTTCTGTTCATTATTGTGAGTCACGTGATTTGTAGTGAGGCTTGATATAAGTGATAGAAGCTCGGTACATACGACTTTTACTTTTCACTTTGATCCTGGACCAGCAAGTTGCTGCTTACATTTAAGGTACGATATAATTTTGTGACATAGTATAATAGTTATTGCTTGTTATATTATTGATGAATATATGAATTGTGTTTTTGCAATTATTAATATACAAAGTTACTATTATATATACAAAAATATATAAATTATTCTTAAAATATCCTGACATAATGTATTAAGTCTCTATAAAAAATCTAACACACGCATGAAATGTTTAGAATGAATTGGCTCTCCTAAAATATACAAAACACACACTGTTGGAACAGCTATTATAAATTAAGCGGAATGCAGAATCATCAGTTCTAATCGGATTAGTAGTTTTCGGTAAAACCGAAATAAACATATACAGTGTGACATATATTAGAAAATAAAGTCCTGCCACCGTGTTTGTCGGTCTGTCTGTTTGAACACGATCAATTTTTAAAACTGCCTAAGGCATACGGCTTTCGTCAAACGAACGAGTGATTCACGAGAAGGTTAAAGTATACAATTTGGCTATTAAAGGTTATTTAATTTGGCTAGTATATAACGATGATTGTCGAAGATGTCAAAAACACACATACTGACTGGGAGTTTTACTGACATGTGCCGATAAACAGATGAAGTCATATTATGTATTCCGACATAAAGGTAGACCTTAGTCTTGGACGGGGTAGCTAGCACGATGCATAGGGTTTACCTGGGTGAATAGTACTCTGAAGGCTGAACGTAAGAAATATTAATTATCCATTACAACGACAATGCACTGACAACCAAGATTAAAATAACTTATAGGTTATGTTCCCTATGATTTTAATTATACTGTCTCACTCGCAGCTTCCAGTGGAAAATTATTATACTCTTGTTCTTTGTGCAAAAACTATTGGTAACCATGCTGCAATTCACATAAAATACACGTGTTTATATTTCGTTACTGTTATTTAAATTTTATTATAAAATATACTCTGTAATATAAAGGTCTTACAACAACTATATGTATAAATTCTGCGACCACACAATGAGAGCTATAATAAAAATAAAGGATCTTTGTTTGGTCGCAACAAACAATTTCACGCCTTGATCGCAATGAAAACGAAAACGACCAGAGCGACGATTCTTTCTCAAACAGCGTTAGCTTTATTACTAACACACATGTTGAATATAATATATGGTGGGCGTGAATTAATCCGATCCAAAAGTATACAAATAGTGAGAAATGCTCAAACATTCTCGGGGCTAATTTTGAAGATAACTATTCATGTATAAATAGATTCATAAGAACAAAACGATCTGACAATATATTGACATTTTACATACATGGGTTAAACTTTTTTATTTGTAATTATGCTTTAATAATAAAAGGGAAACATAAAAATATTATATTTCAAGTCAAAATAAAAGTGACGTCGTCAGAGCAAATATATAAAGAATTTCCACGTGTAAAAATTTAATTTAATATATTGACGCCAGTTCGTGAGTACACGGTATATTTACGTAATCTCAGAGACGATAAATATTATGCTTATGTATTTTTATAGGGAAGCACGCAATTAGGAAACAGGGAAACACTTGACTTACATATATTACATTTATATTAAAAAAAATATATTTTTAACCGCAGCTTCGCCCATATGTAAAGGAAGATGGAGTAGGTGTTACATATCATATGTCATTTTCTGTTGCTCAGACAATGTTTATGGATAAATTAATAATGATCAGTTTTAAAGTTTAGTTAGGTAAGGTAAGATCGAGCCGATTTGGCTTAACCTTCCAACGGACAAATTGAAGTCTTATTAGGGTTGAATTGGACATAAAAATAACACTTACGGTATTAAGAGTTGACAAATTTAAATCTAGTTTTATATAAGATTTTCTTTAAATAAAAATAAAGTATACAGAATGAACGCAAAAGAGACGCAAATAGTAAGTCACGAATACAATCATTTTAAATTTCAGCCAATAAAGTTTATGAGCTAGGCCAAAGCAATTCAATTTACGACGTAAGACGAAGGACATTCTATCTCTAAACACGCTACGTTCTTATAAAACTACCTTCTAATCTAATATTAATGTATGTTCCAATAAGAACTCCAGTTTTGAGTTTTAAATAGAACATATACATATACATATGTATATGTATATGTATATGTTCTATTTAAAACATTGGCATAAGTTTAAAACATTTATTGAACATATAATTAGATTATAAATAATATTAAGACATTGGAAAAATGGCTTTACTGGCTTTGCTGGCACAAACGTACTCTCTTTATGGAATTTTCAAGGAGTGTTGCACAAATTTGTAATATTTCAGTCATAGAATGTTGAATTCCATATTTGAAGGCATCAATTATTGTGCCTTTGTTCAAGTTAACTTATGACTAAAATACCCCAAAGGCAATTCATGATCTGGGCGGCCAATGTCGATCTCCAAAACGAGAAACAACACGGCCAGGAAATGCGGTTTGCGCAGTAATTTAACTGTTTCTCCGGCCGAATGGCATGTTGCACCGTCCTGTTGAAAACGCATACTTGCCTGGTGAGATGATAAAAATTTTGGCATAGTTTTGTGATTGTGTGATTTGGGTTTGTTAACATTTCATGGTAATGATCACGGTTAATACTGCCAACTGTATTTTCCCGAAGATGATGCCTCCAACCGAAAATTCACACCAACAATGACTTTTTTTGGAAGCATCTGTCTCTCAACAATTATTCATGTATTTTCAGAACCCCGAATTTATAATTTTGTTGATTAAAGAAGTCGTCTATATTTAAATGGGCCTCATCACTAAAGATGAATTTTGTTGAAATCACCATCCAATTGTCGTAGTACCAAAATCTAATCAACAAACGCTCTTCATTGCCCGATCTTTTCTGGGTTTAGCTCTTGAGTCAATTGAACTTTATACCCATGAAATTTCAAATCTTTTGATAAAATTCGATATATAATGGTTGTGGAAACACCAATTTTCTAAGGTGTATCCCAAACCCAATCACATCAGGTTCGGTTTTCCTCAAAATTTGCACGCACTGCTGCGATATTTTAACTTGATCGGCCAAAACGAATACATATTTATTTTATTACGGAATTAACAGTCAGTGGCTTCATTTGGATCATTCTGATCGCTTATTCAGTGTACGTGTAGTGTATATCAGTGTCTGCAATACCTTTGTCACTTTACTTAACCTTAACCTAACCTTAACGGACTTTTTTTTTAATTTCAAATCGAGACACTACAAATGAGGCATTTTAAAACAAACCTTATTAAAGATCTCAATAGTAATAATTACATTTATTTATTATTCATCAATTAAAATTAAATATTTGGTATTACTTAGATAGAATATAATCTATTTTTTTTTATTTGTGAGACAATGACTTAAAAACTACTGAAAGTATCGGTATTAATCGCAATCGTTGGTACATGGTCGATCCTTCCCCTTTTTTATGTGTAACATCATTGACGTAAATGTGTACTACCAGACAAGCTGTTGAAAATTAAATTTGTGTCACAGTAACGGAAAAGGGAAAGAAAGCGAGAAGGAAAGTTAGTTCAGTGATTAAGCCGAGGCAAACGCGCAGATGTGTCTCAATAGTTTTATCTGTTTCTGTTTGTCTCTGAGAGTATTATAATGAAATTATTTGATTCGGTAATGGTCATAATTATAATGGTATTAAGTGGATTTGGCAATCATTATAACAACAAAATATAATCAATATTATATATAACATATTAATGTACTATATAAATTGCCTTTTATGTAAATATAACTACTGAAACATTTACAACAATTATTTGTGTTTACTTTCATAACGCAGTACTAAGGCCGCAGGCCACCCTTACAATTTCCCGCTATTTGCAAGCCCCAAGCTATAATACGAAAATATGTCCATGTAATTTTTTTTATAACTATTTTGTAACACGTATCTAAAATTTTAAAATATAAAATTTCTGAACCGCTATTTATTCCAAGCCTTGCGGCAATCGATATAGTTTTTAAAATAAAATATATTTTTTTAAGTTATTTGAAAAAAAGAATTTTTTTAGATCATTTAAGGAATAGCTCGATCATTCTTGGGGCAAGGTATCCGCTTCTATAATAAAATTCCGCAGACATTTTTAACTTTGCCGGTTCATAGATTCAAGTCAATTGTAAAAAATACATTGGTAAAGAAGGCATATTATTCGATACAAGATTATATTGATGATAAAAAAACGTTAATGCTTGTTGCCTTCTAGACAGGAGACATAACATACATATATAATTGTATTTAACTAACATGACTGTATTTTTAGGTGTTGATAAAGAGTAGCTACTGAGTTTCTTGCCGGTTCTTCTCGGTAGAATCTACATTCCGAGTCGGTGGTAGCTTTCCTTTAAATAGTTTGTTAATTGACGATTCAAAAGTGCTTGTAAAAGCCTACTTGAATAAAGTTTAATTTGATTTTGATTTTGACTCCGAAATCAACATCAATATATCGGATTAAATGCATAACTTCTCTCTTTGACCAACTGGTTTTATTTTATTACAAATGTAGTTAGTATTCTTATTTCTCTAGTTAGTTGCTGTTCAAACATTTTGTAAATGCTTACAAAATCAAAATGCATGAAACCACGCTTTATGTAGATATTTATAAAATAAAATAACTAGTTATAATAGTTTTTAATTATATACGGTATAATTTTACCGTCCAATATCTAAAACACAAAAAACATTTTTGTCATATCTGTGTTATCTAATCTATGTTAGTATATCGGTTGTACTACTCCCTCTTAGGTAAATCTAGTAAAGAGTAAATTAAATGGTAATTCAAGATGTCTGTTACATGTAATTAGTATGAAATAAATTAGTTACGAACTTTAGATAATTCTTAAATCATGTGATTAAAAAATTATCTAAGTTTAGTAACTAATATATTATCAATTTATGATCCACTACACAAACAGTGTCCGAATTCTGCTGTGTGAAATCGCTGCTGTCAACAATCGTCAGCTCCGCTCGCTTGCTCGGATTCAACTAAGTCAGTTGTGGTCAATTGACCGTAACTTAGTACGCAAAATCTAATTACTGAACAGCGTTTCTTGCAGTATACATATAAGTCAATAAGTAACACCTTTCCAATTGCTTTTCTGCAACCTGTTTGATTGGATTGGAAAGGGACGGAAAGCGGAGCAAGCGCGCGCTATTTGATTTGACCATTGAACGCGCATTGCTAGATTTGTTCCTAATATTATATTTATTTTCCCAGAGGATATAATTTTAATGTTGCTTAATACCAATGTGAGAAGTCAGATAGTTCAAATCACCATCATTTAAAACATATTAAACAATACAAAAGTTTGTGTTACTTTTTAATTTATTATTTACGTGAAACTAATAAATAACACATTGTTTGCAATTAAATTTCTTTACTGATTTAATTGTTTATTAAAACCGCTCTAAATATTTAAAGTAAAACGTTCAAGAAGATTTATTCGATCATTAAAATACACAACTTTCAGTGAATATAAAACACAATTGGATTTTACAAAACAATAGTAAAATTAAAAAGCCTTTTGCCAATTTATCGTTATTCAATGTTTTGTGTGACATGTTACCGTTTTTAATTTATTACGTGAAGGTTTTTCCTTTTAACACTGAACTGTTATTTCAATAAAATAAATTTGTGATTATTTGCATCACTTAATATTGTAGATTTGTGTAATATATAAACGTTCTAAGCGAATAACTTACTATAAATATTGTTCACAGTTCTACGGTTTGCATACGAGGAAAAATTCTAACGCCAATATTGGTAAACTTATTGGTAGAACTTGTATCCAGGTTTATGATTCATAGAAAGTATGGTTGACTATTTTGGTCCATCACTCAAATTTAACCAGAAAACTAGAGTTTATAAAATTTAATGCTCGTTTGTTTCCTCATTAAAACTCATCTTGAGAGAGTGACGTATCGATTAATGAGTATCGGCTGACAATTAAACGATTTTTTTTCTCATTGAGGCAAACTATCAAACAAATTATTTTTACAGCGTTAACATTAAAAATAAATTATTTTCGTTTTAATAAATAAATAAATAAATAAATAAATAAATAAATATTGGACAACATCACATACATTACTCTGATCCCAATGTAAGTAGCTAAAGCACTTGTGTTATGGAAATCAGAAGTAACGACGGTACCACAAATACCCCGACCCAAGACAACATAGAAAACTAATTAAACTTTTTTCTACATCGACTCGGCCGGGGATCGAACCCGGGACCTCGGAGTGGCATACCCATGAAAACCGGTGTACACACTACTCGACCACGGAGGTCGTCGAATTAATAGTTACATTAATTGTACCTTAATTTACAAAACAAAATCAAAAAAAAATATTCAACGACTAATTCATATTGAACAAAACGAATGTTATATTCATTTTTCAATTATGATAAAAACAAATATTCAATATTTATGAATGAACTGTTCTATACAAAGGTCATTCTCATGGTCTTACCATTTCATTGTTACAGAAGTATAACGTGAAAGGTCACCGTAACTAACTTTTTCAAGGTCGTCGACTGAAAATGTTAGAGTATGTTGACATTTATTCATATAACAAGAATTTAAAACAGTGTTAACATGTGTCTACAAAATGTATTCGCACCTAAACATTTTACAAGCTTTGTATTAAATGATACCATTCAATATTTCTTTAAACAAAAAAAATAATACTATTTCAAATTTAATAATATTATGAATTCCCATTATATTCATTTGGTGTTTTAAAACATTAAAAGGAATTAGGCGTTTTTTGTTGAAGATGAACATTTAGTGGTCAATTAAAATTGATACATTGTTGGCAATGACTTGCAGATAATTTGAAACTAAAAATGCCTGTTAATAAAACAAACATAAATATTGATAAAACTTAACTAAAGAAGTTTTTGCAGTGATGTTTCACGCGCAGCCTATTCAAATCCGTAGGTCTCACAAAAGCCGACTATGGAAATTCGTATGCATCAATCGAGATTGTAAGCGCCTCAACCACCAACCAATATAGCGGCGAGAAACTAACAGAAAAAGTAAAGCATCCCTAAGAAGATTAACGTTGGTCGGGCAGCTTTATAAAACTGTCATGTATTTTTGTGCGGATATTTTAACGGACAACAGCTAAATGGGTAACTTCTGAGTTTTTCACTGGATTTATAGAATCCGTAATGCAAATTCTTAGAGTAGTAGCATAAAGTTATTTACTATCTTTCATGAATAACGGGCCTCTTAACGTATCATAAAATTGGTTCCAGAGTGTGTTAATATAATAGTCAACCAAGTTTGAGCAAATACTTGTCACAGAGGAATTTTTAATTAAATAAATTTAACAAATATACACTAATTTGTATTTTGTACAATCTTTTCTCTTATTAATCTCACGCACACTAAGACATCTTGTAAGCAAGAGTAGTAATCCTGATAATAATTTGACGTGGAGGGACACGCCTTTGTGAGTTCATAGATCTATACCCGGACACGCTTTATGACAATACACACTATTACGAAATCTATAAAGAGTAAAAAATAAAGGCGCTTTCTGCCTCTTTCCGTCATTTTGCTTCTAAACGACTCATCGGCCTTTTTGGTTTTTACTAAAAGATGTATTTAAGGAAAGAAAAGTTTGTATATATACATACTTTATAAATATTCTGCATAAAATGGCTAAACGATGACGGTGTTTTGTCAAAAAATCTATTTTCGTTTGTTTACATGGCTAACGGGATACATCTAAACCTAAGGAGATACATCAAAATAATGTGCTAAAAAATCTATACAAAATCACGTAATAGAGTATTATGTATCAGTCAAAAACGTACTTTTAAATATAATAGTAGTTAGTCGTTATTTGTTCTTCAGATAAATACGTTATCTACCTTGGGCGATATCGATTAAAATTGTCTTTTACACTACACCATTCGAATGTAAAATTAAAAAAATATCATCGATTCTACATAACAAGCAAACAAAAATCGTTCGGAGCGAAACGGGTAGACGGATAACTGACTGTAGCAATAAAATGTTGACCTTGACAGTTAAAATTACACAAACTTGAATCTATAAGCCGTAGACAAATTTCGATCTAAGTTACACAATAAAATTACGACTTAAAGTATTTTTTACATTAGCATAAATAAATTATAAAATAAAATAATATACCTACTTAATATTATCTTGCTAAGCACACGTTTCATTATTTTTATTAATAAAAAGCACTCGTGCGAAGGACCGCACGTGTATTATATAAATTAAAAAAAAAAACTCACGTACAACCTTATTTAAATCCTTGATGAGCACAAGGAAAATCCCAGAAAAACAGGGTTTCCATTCTGCGTCTGATTTATTTGCATATCCGACATCTACAAACGAAATTCCGAGAACAGAAGCTTGTAGCAGAATATTTTTGATGCAATTAAAACTTTAACGTTCTTAATACCTTCAACCCGAATTCATGGATAGCATTTTTAGATAATAAAATCACATGTTCGTCATGTCGCTGAAAACCAGTCCTGTATTGTTAATATAACAAGGATTTAAGGTGTTAACAAATAAGTTTCGGGACACGATCGGAATTTGTCAACTTAATCGTAAAGACACGATCTATGAGTTATTCTTTAGTTTATTTAAGACCTCCGCTAACTGTTACTGCACTGGCTCTGAATCGAAGCGATATTAGGCACGAAAAAACTTATTTAAATCATATAGATACATCCTGAGTTTGACGTATAAACAAATAAACTCCTCAACTTAATAGATTTTTATCGGTATAATTATTTTTAAATAAATTAATCAGTTAAAATTTCGTCTATGCTAATACGAATAAATGCGTAAGTAACTCTGTCGGTCTGTTAAGATTTCACGGTTAAACCAGTGTACTTTTGTTTAAATCATAAGTAAAATTTAGTTTTAAGTATTGTTGCAATGAAGTATAAATAAATAAATATAGATTTTTTACCTAAATTGATATTTAATCCTTATGATACAATATATATATGATGAATCTTCACATTCTGCTTGATTACCTGTAACCAAAAAAGGAAAAAAATATTAATGAAGTTAATATATTCAAAATTATAAACACAGATGCGTTTCAATGGAGAAGAATGTAATAAAATATTATATTTAAATATTTTTTGAATAACATTAATGTTAACCGATTACTCGAAAACGTCGAGACTAATTTGAATGATTAATTTCTCAATAACCATTGTTATACATTGAATAACCTAATCGAGGTTTCAAGGTAATTTCTTTAAAGTTTTAAGCAAATACCTTTAGTCGAGATTGTAACACACTGACCTATGTTTCCATTTATAAAGGCACGTAAAATGGATTATACAGCGTGCCCTTTCCATGAATAGACTGTTCGATATTTGTTGGTTCAACTTTATCAAATATTATTACGTGACGACATGGCCCATCATTTCTCTTATAACTGTGATTCTTTAGGTTTAGTTTGTATTATATAATATTATAACGTTATTAGAACATAAACAACAACTCTTAGATGTTCTCAATAAAATATAATAGTGACTCATTGATTATTAATATAAAATGTTATTTGTAAGAAAAGTTTCTACAAAGGAATATCAAAATATATTTTATTTTAGTCTATATCTATTTTATCTTATATCTACAATTACTTAACTATAATTTTAATAAAATAATGGTTACCAATAATGAAGCATTAATATTGCCTCAATACTAAATAAATAAATTATATATTTTTATTGTTATTTTTATCTCAATATTACAAATAAACTTTAAGAATAAATGTCGGAAGTTAAGTTGTCGTAGAGAGCGATTTTCTGTCTAATTAGATTTCATCTATCTGATATATATCTAATAAGATAAGATTTTTTTTTAAATACATATCGCATATGTTCTATCCTTTTCTACTTTTCGAATCTATTTTATCATCATTAAAATCTTTTATAATTATAACAGTATCTCATATATAAAAAATATTTTATTTTTTTTCGTAATGTATGCGCTCTCGTTTCTTTCATGTGTTTGAATTGAAACTGCGCTCTGTAACACATGTGTGATTGTGGCATATAGTACCGTCACCTTTCAATAGGTAGTGCTTGAGCCATATCAATTAATTACAAAATAATCGAAAGCAATTTTGCTACAAGCGTTAGTTAGTGATATATTTATCTACATCGTTTGGTACTTTTTTTTTGCTTTTAGCAATAAATATTTTACTACACAAAAAATGTACATAATTTTATATAATGTTTTTTATTGACATGTAACATGTCGCTTGCCTGCAATGTATGGGAGTGATTTGTGAAAAGGGACGGAAATGTGTAACAAAAAGCCGGGGAAGCGCGCGCGATTTGATTTGACAAATGAACGCGCGCGGTGCTGTAGTATGGTCGCCATATGGTACAACGCTTTACCTTAAGTTACTTAATAACTGTCATAACTGACATATTAATCATAGATATATACATCTGTTAATAACTGACATATTTCATTTAAATGATATATTTATAACAAATATTAATTATTCCTTGAAGTTTGTTCTAAGCTTGACATATCTCGAGATGAAATCTTATTGCTTATCTATTTTAAATTGAAAGCATTCACATCACGAAATCGATAGACTCTATTTCTAGGACTATCCGATATTTGATTCATAGCTCGTTTTGATTTAGAAATCGTCATGAATAATAATAGCTCTTTTATTAATATAACGTAACTTTAGACATTATAATTTGATAATTACAATTCTATGAAAATGTAAATATTGGTCTCCACCGCAATATAAGTTAAAAAAAGTATAAAATTTCATAATTATACAACAAAATTATATCATTCAAAAATAATATATATCGACATAGAGCTGAACAAAAATAAAAAAACTAGTAAACATAATATTAGATGTCAATTAAACAGTATAATGATATAGAATTATTCTCATGTATAAATATAAAAGATGAATGGGAACAAATTTTCTATGAATAGGCCAAAGGAAATAAAAAAAATATATATATATTGGACAACATCACATACATTACTCTGATTCCACTATAAGTAGCTAAAGCACTTGTGTTATGGAAAATCAAAAGTAACGACGGTACCACAAACACCCAGACCCAAGACAACATAGAAAACTAATGAACTTATTCTACATCAACTCGGCCAGGGAATCGAACCCGGGACCTCGGAGTGGCGTACCCATGAAAACCGGTGTACACACTACTCGATCACGGAGGTCGTCAAAAAAAAGGGAAGTTTAAATACAAACCCAGTGTTCCAAAAATAATAGAAAAACTCTAAAACATTCCGTAGATATTGGTCATATAACAATTATTCGTTGTAACCAATGGCGTTATTCCAGACAACTCGTATCATCTCCGAAAGATGTTTCATCAAATATAAGATCGGTTTGATTTTGAGTAGTACTTCCATACCGATTATTTTACACGGTTAGGGTGATGATCTAAATTAATAACTTATTAATAAGAATTTTCCTCTAAAATTAGTTACTTAACTATATAAATTGTAATAATAATGAATGCTAAATAGTATATTTATATATAAATAATAAGTACATTGAAATACGAATACATATTATTTTGTTATAATGATTGTGCGCTTATATCTTTATTTGTCTTTACTTTCAGATATAAAAATGTTTATATTTAATTTTTATTAATACCTCTTTGGTTCTAAATAGTTTTTTCTTCTTTTTTAACTAGGGTGCATCTTCTAATAAAGCTATGAAAGAATCAGGGCACTATGGAGTTTTTTTACTGCGAATCTATCTATCTCATAGGTTTATACTTCGTTTTAATTATGTTTACCTTGATAATTAATAGCAGCAGTTAATATTTTCCTATAATGTGTTATATTGGTCACTTACAAAACTTGTTTTTTTTTTTTTTCTAAATTCACTTGACCTTAGTACAAATAAATTCAATGCGTTAAGATTTATTTACATGAAAACACCAAGTGAAATCGGTTTGCAATCTGATATAACTCTTAAGTGGAAAACCGTATATTCTATCGTCGCGAACGTGAAAAAACGGACGAAATCAATCTTGTTTCCCTTAGACCTACCATTAATCTTATTTCAGCGAGAGCCTAATAGGTTTTGTAGCGAACCAAATAAAGTTCTCGCGGTTTACTTCCCACGATATAAAATAGATAACAGCATAATAATCTTGTTAATAAATGTTTTATTTTTGTATAAAAATTACGATAAATTTATGTCGTGACGATAGATGGCTTTACGCTTTATATTGTGTACTTATTATTTTATGTCTGTTTTCTATTGGATATTAATATTTCAGGAATGTTATAGTATATAATATTTTATGGTTGCGTTGATAATATAAGTTTCACCTACCACAGACGTTTGTCTTAATATCGGAGATATGATTTCCAATTTTCTATTTTTAAATTATAGTATTATTTGCGAACTAAATAAAAAACATGTATCAAGTTCATTTGAAATTTGCGATGTATCACCATAAAAAATATTTATCAACTTTTCATCTCACGATGAGGACAATGTTTTTGTTTGAATAGTGAGTAACCTATTGTAACCACCAAACCAAGACTGAAACTGCAATGACGTAACGTACATATATAACTATGTTTAATATTTCTTACTATCAGATCGCCAATTTGCCAGTCAGCCTACATACACTAAATAAAAGAAACGTACTATTGAAATTTTCTTGGTATATTTCTAAGTTACGTACAGAGAGGCTAGCTTATGTGAGTTGGAAAATGTAACTATGTGGCAAAATTAAATAAGACATTTACCTGATTTTGATTTTCGGTTACGATTTACAATATTACGTGTACGATCTATTCATTCGCCTCCAATTCTCGTACGTTACGTAGGCAGAAATATTATATTGAACGTATTTACTTCTTATTTTATCAGTCTAGATTTCTTGTTTTTAGTTGGTTTAACAGGACGAAATAGTTTTCTTTTGAAATGTTATATCTGTTTCGCGTAATATAGTAAAGTTGACATTAATTTATTAATAAATTAATTATAATTTATATCATGGAATCTATGAGTACAAGTCATTATCACAAATATACGACCACCGTACGATAAAATTAGATAGTCCAAGTAATACTAGGCTTACTAAAATATATAATAATATATAACTTGCTTAGATTATATTTTAGGGTAGCGAATAAAAAAAAGGATTTTCTTGTTTAGATCTTGCACAAAGCCCTACCACCAAGTATTTTATTTGTTTGGTAGAGTAAAAAATCGTAAAGTAAAAAATATTTAGAGTATATCATTACAGCTGTGAGATACATTTAATGACATTCTCGATAATGAACCTCGGGAAAACTCAATGACGGTCATTATAACTCGAAGAACTCGGTAACACCTGTTTGTAGCACGTTTCACTTGTATTTATATTTTATAATGTTTTCACCCGACAATTTTCGCAAAGTTTCATAAAATTTCGTTACATTATAAACTTCATAGTATATGAGGTATATTGTAGGTATTTGGTATAAAGCTGCACATTTATAGTCGTTGGGCAGGGATTTGACGATCTAGTG
Source organism: Vanessa tameamea (assembly GCF_037043105.1). Lineage (NCBI taxonomy): Eukaryota > Metazoa > Arthropoda > Insecta > Lepidoptera > Nymphalidae > Vanessa > Vanessa tameamea. Next base: position 5,301,153 of record NC_087322.1, read on the forward strand.
CACTTCTAGCAGCCACTAGTAAAACTTTAACGTGGAATTTACCCAGCTGGTTTTATAGGAATTTATATAATTCAAACATAGAATATTCAACGGCATAGAGTATATATTTCTATATGGGTGAAAAAGTAAATATTTTGATCATTTAAATTGGATTTAAACATTGACGTAGCTTAATTTAGATTTTTCTGTAACATAGTATTAATATAGCAACGGAAATTGTTGCCATTCAAACATAGAAATTTGGACCAGAGGTTTCGGAGTTATTAAAAGGTGTTTATACGAGACCATAATAAAAAAGCCGTGGGCCATGCGGGAAGTAGCATCGCAGTGCTAAAACATACTATGGCAATAAAGAGCGAATAAGAAACTCGAATCCATAATAATTATAATATAATATTATCACTACCTAGTATACAACAAAATCACTTCCCGCTGTCTGTCTGCCCCTATGTATGCATAGATCTTTAAAACAAAGCAAAATCATTTTGATGCGGGTTTTATAATAGATAGAGTGATTCAAGAGAAAGGTTTATATGTATACATGCATAATATAGTAGAGAAACACTGATTGTTTTAGAGGTTTCTAATGTGATTTCGTAAATAAACACATTTTTTTACGCTGGCTACCCTAACCCTACAAAATAAACCAGAATAATGTACTACAGTATTGTACACCTTCAAAAGCTCTACAAAAAAGTCCGGTGTATGTCTATCTCATAGGGATAACCCACAATACGTAACCGTTTTTATTCTTTAATTTTTACGATAAATAATGGCTTATTTACTAAGCGATTTTAAGCAATACAGCACTAATCCTTATCCAATTAAGCAACTACCTTAAATACATTGTCCATTTAATATAGATCAATATAGCATATGTAATTATTACAACATTTAATTTAAATGAATATTTTCGAAGCTATTACAGATTTAAAATGCAAGGACATAGCGGTTTGTATTGTCTTATAACAAAAAAACTATTAACATTGTATATGAAGACGTTCTGTAGTATATTTAGAGTAAGCATTGCACCCGTACGAAGCAGGGGCGAGCGCTAGTATTATTACAATTTAAAAAAAAAAGTATAAAAAATATTATAAATTTTGTTTATACACGTAAAATACGGAATAAAACCTGATCCCTATTTTTACGGAAAGGAAATATTAGAAATATACTAGGCCGCTGGGGAAGTATTATGTGAAATTTTTACGCATTGAACCTCTGGGATTCCTTCCGAAAGGATCCGAGATCATTTTTACTAATATAATGCCGTGGTTTACTCGATGAAACTGATCTCATTTGGAAGAGTTGCAAAGTTGAGACACTCAATCCAACTTTGCTTTTAGTCTAAAATATAAAACACAACACTGATATAATCTATTATTCTACGACTGTGTACTGTTCATTGTATAACCAACAAAGGGTTATACGACACTGAAAGTGTTGTGGAACGTTGGATACAAATTGTTTTTTTTTTTTTAGTAAATAAATTGTTCATATAATATGATTCGGAATAAATATATTTTTTTTTAATCTGGCTTTTATTTGTGCCAAGAGAGCACAGATTATTTCGCCAATGTCACGTGGGATGGCACTAAATATAATAATACTGAAAGTCGAAGTTTGACAGCTGACAGCGTATAGTTTTATTTCGAACCTTATTGAAATTCACCAAGTTGTCTAATGTAAGGGGACCGTAACTTTCAAGCAACTTAACGAAACCAAAATAATATGATAAACGTGGAAACTTTTAAGAAGTATTTTGACCCAATCTTTTGAGAATAAAAATTTTATATACTCGACATTAATAGGCTTTTAAATCAAGTAGGAGCCATTTTTTCTGTTTTTAATTAGTAACAACTAATTCTTTAGAATTTACGGAATTACTAAAGAAAATGGCAATGATAAATTAAATTCACATAAATGTATCACAAAGCCAATTAGGACCACACGCACAACCCATATTGACTACTTGGAGATAATTCGATCGTCCATGCAACGTGATAGCGTTTATACAATACGTTTAGAATCATTGTTTGGATCGGTTAACTCTAAGCCCTTTCACAATGAAATACATAATAATATCATGCTTGAGATATCCTGAAGAGAAGAGCAAGAATAACGCAAATCGTTCCACAAAAACTAGGAATCTGACTATAAAATATAGGAATGTGTAGTACATAATCAGCCTGTAAATTCCCCACTGCTGGGCTAAGGCCTCCTCTCCCGTTGAAGCTATGGAGCATATTACACCACGCTGCTCCAATGCGGGTTGGTGGAATACACATATGGCAGAATTTCGTAGAAATTAGACACATGCAGGTTTCCTCACGATGTTTTCCTTCACCGCCGAGCACGAGATGAATTATAAACAAATTAAGCACATGTAAATTCAGTGGTGCCTGCCTGGGTTTGAACCCGAAATCATCGGTTAAGATGCACGCGTTCTAACCACTGGGCCATCTCGGCTCCTAACCTAATGTGTAGTACATATACATAATATGTTACTTAGGTTACAGGCTAACGATTCAAATCACTAGACTAATTAATTAGTTTTCCATTTTAATTGCAAAATGTTTATATATTTGAAAAGATTTCAATACTATTTTGCAACAAGACTATTAAGTTATTCATAACTTTATACAGTTTCGCGAAGTTAAAGTTTGTTAGTATTTCGCCATCTAAGAAAACTTACAACGAGACGAGCTCCGTAGTCCGATGGATGAACTTTAAAGGTCCGATTAAGACAAAGACTTTCGAAGTAGAGTAGTCGTTTCACTTACTTTAATTCATTAAAATTACGTTACGTTACGTTAATATTATCAAAATTAATGAACCAATTTTGCGAAAACTTGGCGCAGTTTGTGACATACATACCTATGCCGGGTACAAGAAAGAGCACATACAAACAAAAGTTCTGCTAAATTAATTACTTCATTACTTTAATATTTAACAAAATAAAATGTATAAATTAAATAAAATAACTTAAATTTTAATTATAATAACGACAACATTTAGTAACGTAAGAGAAAGTCTTATATGAATTAAAATAATAATATAAACAATTTATCATTCTCATGCAATAATATGTCTAGAAAAGGATTTTCTAAACGTTAAAAGAACATTTCCCATTTCCCTAAACGTTAGAGAACATACGTTAGGATCATTTGTAAATGTCACTTTTAGCATTTGAGTTTAAGAAAAAAAACTGTTCTACTAAGTTTAAAATTGTCGTTCTCATAGTCATTTCTTCACTATAGCAGTACACTAATAATAGTTAAAGTTAAGTTAAGCGGTTTCGAAGCGAAAATACACTGACCTGACAAGAACCCGTGTATGTAACTCGGGAAGGTACTTTTTGTCAAGTTGTTTACAATTTTCAATACCAGAGAACGATAAAACTATCGCTCCCAGTATATTAAATACTTATTAAATACTAGCTATGTATCCGATGGGATATCCCATCAGATATATTATACAAAAACCAACAATTTCCAAAAATGTTGAATATCAAAAATGATGAGCTTTACCGTATAATTTGACGCCAAACATCTTAAGCTAATAATTTTCAATACACTGTTATCATTTTTTAAATCATAAATAGAAGCATAATGGCTTATTTCCATATTTTTAGTTTCAATAATGAAGAACTTTCGTACAAACTTACATCCCCATTTTTACCCTCTTAGGTAATGTATGCCGAAATAACTGATTTTTACATTTAACTTTAAAAATTAAATAATGTCATATTTTAAGAAATCATCGGTTAAGATGCATGCGTTCTAACCACTGGGCCATCTCGGCTGTTTTAAAAAAAGTTTTAATAATATCAATTTTGATGCTTAACATCTGCCAGGAGGCGCGTGAACCATCAATTTCTCTCTATCTTACGACTGTAAGATAGTAAATATTAATAAAAATATCAAATTGTAATAATTAATATATAAAAACCTTTATAATACATAAATGCCTATTTATGTTACACAGTTCTCGGTAAATAAAAGACTAATTTAAAATTTTATTTAAAAAGTACCCCGAAACGTATTTACGCGGTGTATATTATATTAGCATTCTGATATTATTCCCGTTTAACCTTTATTTTTTCTGGTTTTAATATTCATATTTTTAAACAGCTGTCACCCTGATTTTCATTGAAATACACGGTATTATCTTTGAAACAAACACAGACTATATATATTATTAATTTATCACCTCTATACAAAAAATATAATTCGCATTATTTAAAAAAAGGTTTTACTCTATTTTTTTTTTAATTCATAGAATAGATAAAGAAATTGAAGTATGCAGAGTTCCTCAATTTGTCAAGAGACTTCCTTATGTCGCACGGATATAACCGTTCATTACGACGAATATTCATAATCGCGATCTATTGCTCTTATCATTGCTCTTATTAAAAGTTAAACAGTTCATATAATAAAAAAAAAATGATATATTTATTTTCAATACAAAACCCACAACGTCCAGGATGTTTTATTTATTAGATTTAATGAAAATTGTATATACAAATTCAAAAATTCTAACAGCTGCTCGGAAAGACACACCTCAGACCTAATAAGAACCGGCGAAATAAAACGGGATTATTTCTCCTTTTTATGTCAGAAATTCGTGTTAACAATGATAAATTATTTATTTTGGAAACGGCCTGGAGGCGATTGTTAATGTTATAATAACCTTTAGCACACAAACGTTTTTTGACGATTTTTAACCTTAGAGTAGAAATTTTTTGAACGTTTTCCGTTAAAAGTAAAAACCGACAAAATTAAATAGTTACCCTTTATCACCAATTAATATTTCATAGATATGATTTTTAAGTATCGTTCGAGAAAATCAACGAATCCTACTCATAAATTCGAGTATATACAATTAAATGTATACAGAAATCGAAGCATATTAACCACGCTTATTTATCTTATAACTATAAAATATTTATCAAATACTTATCTTGTTACCTTCATTAACATTAAATTCCAATTTATTCATAGGCCAATTCAAAATTGAGATTTGAGACAGCTTAAAATGCACAAACACAACGGTCACAACATTTCAATCACCAGAACTTCACTATGAGTTACGAAAGAGTATTTAAAATGTAAAATAATATGGAACTTACCATAATGACTGAAAGAAGAGCTTTTATGTGGATAGAACACGTGGATCATAAATCACAGATGTTGGGTTTACATTCAGGGTAACACAACCGAAATTTCGTGTGCTTTACTTGTGTTTATAATTTATCTCCTTCTAGGTGGCGAGCGAAGAGAAGAGCGAGAACAAGCTCCAAATATATATATATTTATATTTTATTGCGTGATAAGCTACAATTAACTTGATGTTTTATTTGACAATCTGACTTTTTCTATATATTCATTATCTACCCGGTCGTAAAGGAGTGCAATGAAAAACATGTATACATAGATTATACACATATCATATACATATAAATAAACAGGTTATCTGGTAACTTAGAGTTAGGACTCTCTCGGTGGTAGGACTTTGTTCAAGCCTATCTCGGTAAGTACCACCTACTACATCATAATTATATTCTACCGCCAAGGCGCAATACTTTGTATTGTTGTGTTCCGATTTGAAAGGTGAGTGAGCCAGTGTAACTAAAGCCACTTACCATCAGGTGGACCATCTGCCTGAAAGCCTACCTATTTCATGAACACAAAAACTAAAAAATTGAATTAAGGTTTCTACTATTTTTAAAACGAATTAAAATTTATCTACATTGCAATTGGAGTAACTTTGTTAAATTTCAAGTTAATTGGTTTCGCAGTACTTGTGATAAATCAGCCAGAGGTATTCCACATATATATAATATACAGATATGCATATATACAAATGGATATTACAAATTGATGCATACAGAAAGGCGTCCATTTTGAAAATCAAGAAATGACATATATATCAAACCGTTTAATATATTCACGGACTGTTACAGATTTTTTAAATCATGTTATTAATAAAAAATATTTTAATAATATATTGCAGCCGGTCTGTATAAAGTTCTACGATGCTGTGTTGCGGTTTGAAGAGTATGTGAACTAATGTAATTAAATATCACAAGGGTAATTAATATTAATACAGTGCCAACTATAGATCTAAGAGTAATCTCTTAGACCTATAGTTGGTATTGTATTAATAATAGTTATTGAGCTAATATATTATACAGGCAGTGATACTATTCATAATTGAAAACCTAATAATTTAGTCATCTGAGTCAATCAAACAGTAGCGGTGTTTTTTTTTTGTTGAAAATTGTATTGACGCTGTTTCCTTGCATGAAGGGTTATCACATATTCTATGTGGGATCGGCCAGCACCGGATTGACGGGAATATACACTAAAAAAACCAATTGACTGAATGACTTTCTCGTAGAAAGAGCATCTCCATCCAGCACCTGCCGAGCGTGATTAACGCCATGTTCGGTAGCGAGAGATCTCCGCAACCAGAGAATGCCTCTGGTGTCGCACTCCATCAGGATGTGGTGCATTAAGACTAGTGGCATATAACACTTGTGGCAGGAGGATTACACGTCCCGCCTCAATGCAGATACTTACCGAAACACTTTCAAGGAGTATACTGAATCTCAAAACCCAAAATACCGTTTGGTAGCTTAGCTGTGATAAGGTTGTGATGAGTGAAAAGTATCTATCACTTATCCATTGCAAACATTTCTACAAAGAAATTCAAATAAAAAGATAAAACTCAACAAGGAATTTGTAATAGAAAACTTGAAACAATGCCGAAATTATTAAAAAGGGCCGCTTAATAAAACTAACAATATATGAATAGTTTATTGTGAAATACTATTATAGCTTTTAGTACCACTTTCATAATACAAATAGCTTAATAGGCCAATCTAAATGAGTACTTGCTCCTTCTAAATTTATCCGAAGAATTCAAGAAAAGCTTTCCGCCTTTAACAACGTTCAACCTCAATTACAGTAAATACACGCTGTAGTGATATATGCATAGGACAACTAAATCGCCTCTCATCTCCTACTATTTACACAACAACATTAAATTATTTAATATTTACTTTAAATTAAATCTTATAAATACAAAAAAATATATATATTATTACACTTTACCTTGGAACAATAATTAACATGACCTCGTGAAACAGTCAAATTACTCAAATTTTTATTAGTCCGAGTTGCGAAGAGTATTTACAGGATTTTTTAAACAATATGTTTTACTATTTGTATTAATTTTGATATTCGAAATCACCCCTCTGTTTGTTTATTCTGTTAAAAATTAAACCTGCATACGAGTATTCATCCCCTATTTTACTCTTAGGAGCTGGTTTTTAAACATGCTGACAAAACTCCCGAACATAAGCTTCCAAAGATTAAAAATCAGTATTGACACCTACGACCACCTAAGTAATTTACACGAAAAAATATGTTCTTTGGATTGTTATAAATTACTCAAATATTTAAATCGGGTAATATCCCAAAAATTATAGATTAAATTTAGAACTTCGAACTCCTACCAAGATCTTTGAGCACGTTATGGTAAGCAAATAATAGTTTATTTTGACACGAAAATTCCTGTGTACAGAATTTGAATAACAAATAAAAAATCCTCTTTAATCCTGATGTTAGAGCTCATTAATATTTTTATTAGCTCATGTAGTGCTACGGGCCGTTTTAAGCATATTTTGTAACTTATGTAAGGCCTTTGATTTGAATATGTAACATTAGCATAATCAATTGAAAAGCCGTTATACTTCTGATTTTGTAACCAAGAAATCTAATTCAGGAGATTGGTGTAAACGAAAAAATTTCTGCCGGAGTTCCCAGGGGAAATTTAAGTCACTTTTTCTTCTTCATTTGCATAAATGACTTGCGTTATCGTAGATAACTTACTAAGCCGCATGTAATCAAAATTGCATTTAGCAAATAAAAAATAAGTTTTTATTAAATCCTACATATATTTAAGTTGGTAAGGATATTTATTTAAAGTTATATTAAGCATTGGTTATATATAAAAGTTTTAAAATTATATTTGTATACTTCAATAGCTTTTATATCTTTTTATCTACGAGCTAAGTCTGATAAAGTGTACTCGTTAAATAATTATTACATCACATTAGCAGCCTGTAAATTTCCCACTGCTGGGCTAAGGCCTCCTCTCCCTTTGAGGAGAAGGTTAGGAGCATATTCCACCACGCTACTCCAATGCGGGTTAGTGGAATACACATGTGGCAGAATTTCGTTGAAATTAGACACATGCAGGTTTCCTCACGATGATTTCCTTCACCGCCGAACAAGAGATGAATTATAAACACAAATTAAGCACATGAAATTCAGTGGTGCTTGCCTGGGTTTGAACCCGAAATCATCGGTTAAGATGCACGCGTTCTAACCACTGGGTTATCTCGGCTCTAATCTAATTAATTATTATTAAGTGATATTTCACGCCCAGCGAAGCGAGCGGGGTAGCTTGTTTATTATTTATAATTATGAATAAGCTGCTTTTAAGAGGAGTTATTACTTTAAGCTGAATTTAATTGTTATTATACGTATTCTCTGTTTATTTTATTAGTCCTAACATGACCTCGTGAAACAGTAAAATTATTCAAATTTTTCTTAGTCCGAGTTGCGAAGAGTATTTACAGGATTTTTTTAAACAATATATTTTACTATTTGTATTAATTTTGATATTTGAAATCACCCGTTTGTTTATTAATTCAGTTAAAAATTAAACCTGCATACGAGTATTCATCCCCCTATTTTACTCTTAGGAGATGGTTTTTAAACATGCTGATAAAACTCCCGAACATAAGCTTCCGAAGATTAAAAATCGGTATTGACAACTACGACTACCTAAGTAATTTACATGAAAAAATATGTTCGTTGGATTGTTTTACTTTTACGGGGTAATAGAGCTATGGCTCTAAGTGAAAAGTGAAGGAAACCTTATAAAAACTAATACACGTGTACATTACCAACGTTAATTGATAAAACATAAATCAATGATTTACAAGAATAGCAAAACAAATACATAAAATTGTAAAATTAATAACACCATAAAAATTAGACAAAGTATTCAAGTAAATACTTGTTAGACTCTCATAAATATAATATAACATATTCAAAAGCACTTTAAAAATATATTTCACCTTTAATGAAACAAAAAGGCTGTGATATATTTTTAATCAAAATGTAACGATAATACAGTCAGAAATGTCGAGGACTTACAATTTCGGTAAACCTCGAATGAGAAATATTTTTCGCGAAACATCCACAAAACATTCTTTTGTTTTTCATTCTTCAAGAGATCTCTAATTTGAATTATTATTATTTTAACATACAATTTTAAGGTTTATACATAATAACACAATAATCATAATATTATAACAAAACAATTAATCATGTGATACTAACCAAAATTATTAGTTAAATAGTTCAATTGAAGTCGTCATTTTACTGTGTTAATTTCACCAGCAAAATCAAAATCCAAATTCTTTTTTCAATTAGAAACGGCTTACGATGTAAATTCTACAAAGAATATACAGCAAGACATATAATTAAAATATTAATCATCTACATTTTATCATTAATTCCATAGAAATCAACACTACAGAACACCACACGTTCATCATCACCTATATAATTTTATAAATATTAGTAGTCATGACCTTTCCCTTTAATTATACTATTAAATAAACATCAATCAATAAATCGGCAAACATAAAGAAACCGGTAAAAATATCAAATGCAAAATTAAATTAGAACGCAAAATTATATTTAAGTCTATTACGGATAGCCGGTCCGATATTAAATACTCAATCATATCACATGGACATCGTGCTAAGAATATAATAGAATGACACAATAAAAAGGTTTCCTAATTGAAGCAAACGTGACGGATGTATTGATCAAACAGTCCATCGATCGGTCTGGCCTTTATACACTTAACATGCTTGTTAAGTTCAATTACATTAGACCGTACACACATTATGACTAATGGCAGAGCGTTAAGGTCGCAGTAAAAGTAACTTTTACGTTATTACTTTTGACGTTCAAACATAGGTTAGCTCCCACGGGTGTGAATATATTCTGATATTTGCAACAAAACGTTCGAATTTTTCTTTTCGTATGTCGTAGTTTTATGACAAATGCCCAAAATAAAAAAATAAACCCCAAGCTCCCAAAACAGTATCGCGTGTTGTGTAACTACTTTTGTGTCAGAAATGTTTTATTTGGAATCATCGAAGTTGTGATTGAATAGCTCGGTTCTCCGTCGGAATGAAAGTAGTGTGTGTTATGTATATTCGAGTATGTATTTAAAATAAAAAAATCTCTTTCCTTTATATTTGCCAAATCAAAAGTTAACAGTGATGAGAGATTAATTATTTTCATTCTTGATTACTATGCAAATATATTTGCATTAACAATTATATGAAAAGTCCGAACAAATTCAATTTTCGAACAATGTCAATATTAAACACCTATTCAAAATTAATATCATGTAAATGTCACTAACGTATACACAATATTCTTATTTCATAACTGATGGTTAAGAATGCTTCATAATATCAAAAAACCATTTCTCAGGAACTCACAACAAAATGAATTATTTACTCAATATGGATTATTATCTGTTATTAATATTGTGAAGTTTCAAATTGCTTGTAACATTATCCCTAACATAAAATATAGGGAAACAAGCCCAGAATCATTATTCGGGTAAAATAAAACGAGGAAATATTTAGTGGCTAATACAGGTGAAAATATGGTCGCAACGCGGGTAATAGCGACCGAACTTGAAGCATGATTCATAACGATCACTTTCTACTGTTAACTTATTTAAGATAGGTTTTTGCAATTGCATCGACATATATTTTATTAAGATTTTGAATTATCTCGTGACAACTCTGTAAATTGTATAGTGGAGTATTGCTATGACTAAATAAATATGTAATTAAAATTCGTATATCGGTTTTCCGCAGTAGTTTTCAGTAGTAGTTTTTTACTCTATATCATTTACAAACCTTTAACTTTGCGTATCTGCAACGTACAGATTGTACAGTTAGTTCAATCACATGATTGTGTTTCAGTTTTACTAATTAATCAGTATTTTCTTTAACTGTTTATAGACCAATTTTATAATCAAACCTAAATTTAGAAGAAGAAGTTGAAGTACAGTTCAGAAGTAAGCAGAAATAGTTTTTTTTTAAATAGAATACAAATACAAATCTTGTTAAAGCCTTTTCCGTTGATCTACATTATTCAGACAACGCTTAATGTTAAGTGGACACCTTCATTTATACGTGTAATAACTGGCTCTGAAAAAGATCATTTTCTAAAATGTTATAATTTTCCTTGAACTAGTAATAACATTGATATATCAATTCTTTTTTTTTACAAATAAATTAACCTACGTAAAGGCCTACCGTCGATAGTACTTAAGTTTCAATAACTGATCGAGAACTAGGAGGCTGATAATGGTAACCTGTCATATATGTCACCTAGTACGAACATCAGTCTCTTATACAGAATCACCTTAACAGATATAATAACTAGAGTAAAATTTGTAACCATTTCTGTATGAGATAACAATAATGAAATTATTATTATTATGTAAGTAACATGTCATATAACAGTATTATATTCGTATATCTAAATATAAACAATTTTAAATCATAAACATTTATTTATACAATTATATTCTGAGAAATTACATATATATTTTTTTCTTTTCATTTATTATTTACGAAAGAAATGTAATTGGTCGTAACGTTGATTTATAAAAAAAAATCATATACCAACTTAAGTAAAAAATAACCAATACGTTATACAATTATACAATATAAAACGACAATATCTTACGAATCATATAAAATATTTCTAATACAATCTGAGATCTCATCGGCCCTTACAAAAAAATCATGTAATACGAATTCTGGAAGATTACATTTTTTCCCAACATCATACAATAGATCAATAATGAATATGTTACGGAATTTGCCTTTCTTCAATACAACGAGCTCACATAACGAGATCAGATGGAATAACTCTTTTTTAAATCATATTGTTGGTAGACTGACACACAATTCGGCCACCTAATAGTAAGTGATCAGCACTGTCCGTATAAAAATGGTACCATTGGTACCAATGGTACCAATGGTACTGATAGATATATTAATCATTCATATTACCAATGCAATTCCTTCAACCTACTAATCTTGCTAATTAAGATGTTATGTTCTTTACTTCCGTGCCTATACATACATTTGCTATAGAATATATTATTACGTGTGGGTTATTATGTGTGGGTGGTACCTACCCACCTTACACGTAGCCTACCACGAAGTGAAATACGAAAAAAATACGCAAGAACATTACTAAGGTATTAACATTTAAGGTACGATATAATTTTGTGATATAGTATAATTGTTATTGCTTGTTAAATTATTGATGATAATATATATTATATGAATTGTTTTGCCATCAGGTGGCCCATTTGCTGGTCCACCAACTTGATAACAAAAAAAAAATTCTATCACCAAAATGCAATATATAATATTGGTGTGTTTGAATGAAGGGTGGGTGACATTACCACAGTACTCCCAAGTCTGTCAACCCATTTGCAACAGAAAAAAACCGAGGACTCCGTACCAAACAATACTAAGAGTTATTGATTTTTGGATTTTTACGCAAAATATTGTTTTTTGATAAATTTCAGCAATTCTCTTTACGAATGTTTGGGAAATAACCGACCAGACAATAAACGACCATATCTTTTGATTGCGTTGATTTAGAGGTTCGACATTTTTGACAGCTTAAAACCACAGATCTCACTATTTTATATAATTTAAACTTTATACCTTTATGAATAACTCAGAAAAGGGTATTGACGGACAAACAGACGAACGTACAAAGAAGTGACCTTATAAGGGTTCAATTTTCCTTTAGAAGTACGGAAACCTAAAAAACAACATATATAGGTCCAACCTTATTCATGACATTAGCGTGACAGGTGGGCTAGTATAATCAATATCGAGGACGGTCCGGTCCGGGCCTTATAGGTATTAGTGGCCCTATAGGTTTTATCCTACATAACCAGGTGTAGGAGCTGAATATTTATCGAATTTTTGCTACTGGTTAAAAATTGTAGGTTAGTTTTATTGGATTTGGAATTGCGATCCAACAGAAGCATTCAATTATAAAACGTTTCGGTTTTTCTCAAAAGAGCGCTCGACAAATTTAGTGACATATATTTGTCGAGCGTGAGTTCGATGCGACTTTCCTTTGATGGTAGAATCCATATATTCCCGAAATATGTTAAAAATTTCCGTCAAATCAGTGAAATCTAAGTAAATAAGAACAATATATTATATCTTCACTCACAGTTAGCAATTTATAATGATTATTAGTGAATTGTGTCACGATTTGTTACATCTTAGTAAATTTTAATTTATTTGAAATATTTATTTCAATTCATTGGTTCGATGAGAAAACACTTGAAATAATTCGTACTTATTTGTTAGAGATTTTAATTTCCAACCTTTTTATCGGAGTTGCGAGGAAGACCCTTTGCGGCACGGTCGTGTTTTTTGCAAGTTATTATTTATTGTACTAAGCGTTGAGATAAGAAACCGGTTTGATCGCTAGCCGTGTGCATTTTGCACTATCGTGCATTCTTGTGAATAGACCGCGTAATGAATATTATGATTTATATTTATTATGAATAATATCGCAAATAGCACGTCGCCCGTGCAAGATGGCATGGAGAATAGGAGTGAAGTAGAACAATATAATGAAAATGAAGAATTATTTCTAGTGGATGGGGCCGAAGAAAATACTAACCTACATACAAAAAAAAAAAGATATCGTGATGAGGATGATGGAGAAATTTGGACGTTAGTGTCTAGAAATAGCAAAAGAAGGTATCGTAGAACTGAATCAGAAAAAAGTACAGAAGAAATAGACGGTAAAATAGAAGTTTGTATTACTAGTAAAGAAAAAATTCCTAAGCAGATAGAACTAGCGAGGTTCTTAAAAGAACAAAATATATCAAATATAACAAGAGTTAAATATGCAACACCTTATAAAATTTTTGTTTTATTTGATGAAGAAAGCGATGCAGATAAATTGTTGACTTCTACAGCGCTCCAGGAAAAAGGTTGGAAATGTTACAAAACAAGTGAAGTTGGATTTTCTTTTGGAATTATCAGAAATATTGACTTAGAATTGTCCGAAAAAGATGTACACGAGAGCATTGCGACGGATTTAGAGATAGCATCGGTTAAAAGATTATTTCGTAGAAATGATGAAACTGCTGGTTGGACTGAAAGCGAGACAATTCGCCTTTGTTTTAAAGGATCCTCCTTACCATCACATATTTTCATATATGGCTTAAAGGTAAAGGTTGAACCATACGTGTTTCCGGTGACTCAATGTTCCAAATGTTGGAGATTCGGCCACACCCATAAATATTGCCCTTCAAAAATTATGATATGCCCCAAGTGCACAAAGAATCACAGCAATTGCGAAACAAACCAATTTAAATGCATTAACTGTGGTGGACAACATATGTCGTTAGTACGAACATGTCCGATATTCCTTAAAGAAAAACGAATTAGACAGTTAATGGCAGAGTTTAACTGTACTTTCAGAAAAGCGACGATGATGTATGTTCCCCCATCTCCTCAACCAGATAAAGAAAATAATCTGGACATAAATGAGATCTTCCCTGCACTTAGTAAATATCAAGAGCCAATCATAGTCCCGAGTGAAACACAAAGCTTTTCAGAAATAGTAAAGTCAGCCAAAAAATTAAATTGTGAAGATAGTCAAAAGAAAAGTAAAAAAATATATAAGAAAAACATAATGCAAGAAAAGAACATTCAGTCACAAATCACTGTGGACTGGGACATGTCAACAAATTCGGATTCAGAAACTAATATAGAGGCAACACCAAAATGTCCAAAGGAAAGGAAAAATAATAGTAGTAGTCATATACCTTTTAAACAACTCGTAGAAAAACTGAAAAACATTATATTTATACGAAGAATATCTCTAAAGGAGAAAATTATAGAGGCTTTAACAATTATATGGGAGTGGCTAATTTCTTTATGCAAGACCAAAGTTTTAGAGTTACCAATATTTAAAAATATATTTGAATCTTTACATGGATAGTTTATCGTCTAGAAACTATATTAAACTTAATATTATGCAGTGGAATGCACAAAGTTTTAAACCTAAACTAAGAGACTTTGAGATTTTATTAATTCATGAAAAAATTCATATTGCAGTGATTAGTGAAACTTGGCTGAATGAGACTGATGATATAAGGATATCTGGTTATAACATATATCGTCTTGATAGATCTGACGGTTATGGAGGTGTCGCTATTATAACTCATTATTCGGTTAGAACGGAGGTTTGCCAAATTAATATAGCAAACTCAAATATTGAAGTTTTACATGTCAAAATTCATAATTGCATTAATCTTGAAAGTATTTATGCTATATATTGTCCACCATCCGCACGAACCTTGCAAAATAATTGGGATGATTTTTTTTTAAGCAGTACGCAAAAATCGTTAATTTTAGGTGATTTTAATGGTCATCATCATAGCTGGTCTAATAGAACAGATAGAAGAGGAATCCAGATTTTTAATTCAATTGTAGATAGTAGTTATGTAATCCTCAATAATAGTAGCGTATCAACCCGTGTTAAATTTGTTAATAATAGTTTGCAAAAATCCTCTCCTGATCTATCTTTGGTGTCATCGGATATTGTCTTAAATTGTGAATGGTCGGTTACAAACGAGTCCCTAGGAAGTGATCATCTAATAATTAAAATAACTTTAAATTATAACGTATCTCCTAATCATTTTATTAAAAAGAGGAACTTTAAATTAGCCAAATGGGATTCATATCGTTCAGAAATTGATTCGTCACTACGTGATATGACCTTTCCCGTAACTGCGCAATTAGGTTACGATATGTTTCTTGATTGTATAAACCATGTTGCGGATAAGTCTATTCCTTTTATTAAAATTAGCTTAAACCCTAGTAATTCCTTTAAACCTAAACCATTTTGGAATATGATTGTTTCGAAATCCATAGCTGAACGTCGATTAGCACTTGTAGCATTTAGAGATAACCCAATGCCAAATAACCTTGGTATTTTACAAAATAAAATAAGTGAAGCTCAAAAAACATTACGTCAGTCGAAATCAAAATCATGGCAAAAGTTTTGTAATGGTATATGTGAAGTGTCTTCAGTAAATGAAATGTGGTTTCAAATGAAATGGATAAGAGGACGATATTCCAAACAATCTTGTATAGGTGGTGATAGCGCAAGGGATCTCCTTCAAACTCTTGCTCCTGATTATGCTGTAAATAATTGTCCTACTTTTAGATCTAATGACTACCTTTTAGAATCATCAATTTCTAGAAAGGAATTAGAAGTATCCATCAAATCTAAAGATACGGCTCCGGGGATAGATATGATTTCATTTTCAATGATTAAAAACTTACCTGAATGTGGTAAAGATTGGCTTTTGACTCTTTTCAACGTAATTCTCAAATATGGAATAGTTCCAAGGCAATGGCGAGAAATTGCTATTATCCCTTTTCTGAAACCTGGACGTGATCCACACTCAATATCATCTTTAAGACCAATATCTTTAATGTCCTGTATATGTAAGGTTTTTCATTCAATCCTAAACAAAAGACTTGAATGGTATTTTGAAAGATCAAATATCTTCTCTGAGGACACGACGGGTTTCAGAAAAGGTCGCTCTTGTCTAGACAATTTAAGCAAACTAGTTCTATGTATACAAAACGGATTTGGCCTAGGCAAGTCTACCTCTTGTTGTTTCATTGACATTGATGGAGCATATAATAACATAGATATTTCTAAACTTTTGACTTTAATGGACAATTATGGGATTGGATCAAAGATTTGTAATTATTTATGGAATTTCCTTAATTATAGATCTTTAAATATTAATTTAGATACAGTATCGATGACTAGATGTTGTAGTCAGGGCTTAGCTCAAGGAGATCCTTTATCGCCTTTACTATTTAATATTGCGACAACTCACATATGCCAATCTATCAAAAATGTTTTTATCTCGCAATATGCGGATGATTTTGTTTTGTATATATCACATAAGAACTTGACTATCGCCGCCAATGATTTACAATCAGCTTTGAACATTTTTACTGCAATGCTTGATGAATTAGGTTTAAGAATTTCTGCTTCTAAAAGTAAAACATGCGTGTTTAGTAGAACTCACAATAGCCAATCTATTAACCTTCGAATAGATAATGTTTCTTTAGAAACTGTAGAAAATATAAAGTATCTAGGGTTGAGGTTGAATCGGAAATTAGCATGGGGAACTCATGTAATTAGTGTAAGAGATGAAGTGTCCAAGTTATTAAATTTATTTAAAGTTTTAGCAGGCTCTGGTTGGGGAATCCATCCTCGGTATTTAAGGAAGCTATATATTTCTTTATTAAGAAGTAGAATTGAATATGCAAGTTTTCTGTTCGATGACGCCCCCCGCTCACATTTATCTAAATTAGATAAAATTCAAAACCAATGTATGAGAGTGATCGGTGGATTTATAAGAACAACCCCTATACACGTGATGGAAAGCGAATTAGGTTTATCACCTTTAACTATTCGTAGAAGTTACCTAGGTGGAAAATATTTGTTAAAAGCAAAATCCTTAGAACACAATAGTATCATTTCGTTACTTAATGACTATGCACCTCAATTCGAAAAATCATATTGGAACAGAAGGAAAAAGCCTTTATTAATTATATTATTTAATAAAATTCAAAATATACCAGTTCATAGAAGCGTTCAATTAGAAATGTTCAATCTCAATATTTGGCCTTCAAAAATTGACTTAGATCCACATATTAAGATAGATATACCTCACATAAATAAAGCAAAACGCTCATATAACCTTTTTGATATTAAAACAAAATGTATAAATTACTTAAATTTACAATATCCTAACCATTATAAATTATTTACTGATGCATCTATAGATAAGAATGAAACGGGAATTGCCTTTTATGATCCCCAAGCAGAAACCAATATAAGATTTAAAAATAATTACAAAATTTCGATAATGTACGCAGAACTTATTGCTTTGGCTGAAGTGTTAAGTTATATTGAGACAATTAATTTTAAAAAATTTATTATCCTCACGGACTCAAAAAGTTCATTACAACATTTGACTCGTTGCACCTCGACTTTTCGAGGAACACCGATAGCCAATACCATTATTGAACTAATTTCGAAAAATTTGTTGTTTTGCAGTGGATTCCTTCTCATATTGGAATTATTGGTAACGAAAAGGTCGATCAGTTTGCCAAACAGGCCTGCATTGATGGAGAAATAATTAATGTTTTACCTTTCTATTCAGATTGTTTTTATATTATAAAAGATAGATTTCAAAGAACTTGGAAAGAATATTTTGATAAGAGGTCTAAAGAAAAAGGCATATGGTACAAAACGATGCAACCACAACCTTCCAATTATTCTTGGGTAGAAAAATGTGTTATGAAACGTGAAGATATTGTAATGGCGTTGAGACTGCGTTCCGGACACATTCCATTAAATAAGTTTGGATATTTAATGAAGAAAGTTTCTTCTCCTAATTGTCCCGATTGCGGGTCTGTAGAGGATGTATACCACATTTTAATGGAGTGCGTTCGTAGCGAGCCTCTTCTATCACAATTGATAGATAGATCTATGGACATATGTAATATTTATCTTGCTAATCCTACTTCAGAACTAGCCAAAATTATGTATAATATAGGTAAACATAATTTAAATAAGCGAGAATAGATAACGTAAATAATGTAAATATAAGAATATTTGTGTAACCTACCAGAGCAACATAGTCACCCAAGTGACTCAGCTCTTAAAGCTCTTAAGCATTTATCATCCGTACGTTTCATAATGTCATGTAATAATAACCTTAAAATAAACGAGTATGACATTAAAACGGTTAATTGTTATAGCAATTAATATACCTATAAATAAAGTATAGTATAGAAATGTATGAAAATACACTTAACTTTCATGTATAATTTAACAACAGACATTTTTAACTTAATTTTTATTTTCTTTAATCACAAATTGTAGATAAATAGGGTATTGCTCTTTTGTTTCGTATTTAAAGTATCAATAAAAACATTATCACAAATTTATCATAGTTTTGAATTCTATATAGTAAATTTTATCTATTCTTATATATTAATAGAATTTTAGGTATTTTACATAATACCTTTTTTATATAATAATTTTTATTAAATACATGAGTCACGATAAAGCACTCAGGACGAATTTTCAGCGATTCGAATAGCAATTTTTTTTTCTTTAACTATTATTACTTTTTTTTGATTTTATAAACATCGTTTTTAACATTTTTGGTTGATAATAATTTAATAAGTATTTAGAGTTTTGCTTTTTTTTCGAAACTTTTTTTTCCCTTCATAAAAATCGTTGATGTTCGAAAATGTTTTCCACTCCTGAGGTAATTAAACGTAAAGTAATTAAAAATTGGAATCCATGAATAGTTATCAAAGTAACAGCTTGGCCCAAATTCCCACAGGTGTGCGTGTTCGTGACCGAAAGTATCGAAATTCTAACGCATGAACGTTATGTTTATTAATAAATATCTTAGCTCGCAACTATTTTCAACGAATCGCAACTATTTCTCTTGTATATTTTTATTTTTATAAGAATAATTTGTATTCATATCATTACGTCGAAAGATAAGTTTTAGTTCTAAAAATGTATCTTTACAAAATTATTTCAAAAACATTGTTTAACTTACGTACAATTTTTAATTTTTTTCGAAATTGTTTGGGTAGAACTGTCTTAAAATATAAAAGAAGACTTTCATAACAATTATGCACATTAATTCCTTGACTGTATACAAATAAGAATTAAAAATAGTTACTGTATAAATTATTACCGCGTGGAATGGTGGCAAGAATGCTAGCAGCATTTCCCCGTTGAATCGCAATTCCGATACTCTGCGCAAAAAATGAACCAGCCCTCCGGTCACCAGTGGAGCTTAGGAATTAATAGGCTTAATATAAATCTAAGAATTATAATACATATTTAATCAAGATATTCAATTCTACTCAGGAATATATGAATAAGAGTGATCAATATTCATCGAATTATACATTACAAATGTCAGTAGATTTTTGAATACTTTAGACTTATACATTTAACGTTAAAAAAATCTTATCATGTCTAAACTATACTGTATTTAAATATATTTCAATAGCCTCGCTAATGCCTGCATGCGTGCAATACCTCTTCAAATTTATTTGTAAACTACAATCCGATATGGCTAGCGCTAAAACATTATCCACGCTCAAATGCTCAGATATACAAATAGTAATATTAATGTATAATCAATAAGTCAAATTATACATGTTGATATATCGCAGCGCCGGTAACAACTGAGAGCATAATATTAAAACCTGAATTTATAATACATATTATTTGTACTTAAATGGTGATCGTTCCAACATTGAGGAAGTCTAGTAATCTCAATCATATAAATCATATTCATACACTTTTATATATAAGTCAAAGCATTCATCATCATTTTGGTGTTAGTTGTGCAAGCCCATCTGGGTAAGTACCTCCCACTCATCATATGTTCTGCCACACAGCAATACTTAATATTATTGTGTTCCGGTTTGAAAGTGAGTCAGTGTAAATACAAGGGAACAAACATCTTCATTCATAAGTTGCGCATTGACGATGAAAGGAATGTTTATTATTTCTTACAACTCTTATGTCAATGGGCGGTGGTGACAGCTTACTATCAGGTGACCCCTTTGCCTCGTAACTTTACAATAATAAAAATAAAATCAATTCAACATAGAAGCATAACACTTACTAATTGATTGTCTGATTTATTCAAAATTACCACCGTTTTGGTTACGAAATTACCTCGACATGAGAATTAACTGGGGAAAGAAATTACGTAAGTATTTTTTTTTTTGAAAATTTGTGTTCGTTTGCGTAAAATTCAATACAACAAAGAAATAGCCACGAGGCGATCGTTTAATTCACAAAGTATGATATCAACCCACCAATGGTATAATAAAATTTACCTTTGCATTTATCTTTTTTAATTTGACAACAGAGGCTTTTTAACGACAATATAGGAAGAATCATAGAAATTAATTTGTTTATTTTGTCGTAAGTAATGAATAACAGATGTTCTTCAGAGGTGAGTCGATGGTGTATGTAGTCACATGTTATATTATGTGAATAACTATACTTCACCGTTGATGACGTCAGAGTGGGGATGATGATAATACTTTTCCGTAAAGGATTATAGGCGGAAATTAAAATCCATGCAGTAATAGCGTTTAATGAAATTTTTCATAGTAAAGTTTCGCATAGTAATAGTTTTACTTTTATTTTTTATTTGTTTGGAATACACTTTTAAGGGCAAGTTCAACGTCGTACCTTTTAAAAAATATAATATATATATATAAATATCTATCGGTCTAATAAATCCAACCTCTACTTTTAAACTAATATAAACAACCAAAATGTATAATTTTACTTGGTGGTAGAGCTCTTTGCAAGTCCGTCTGGATAGGTACCACCCACACATCATATATTCTACCGCCAAATAGCAGTACTTAGCATTGTTGTGTTCCAGTTTGAAGGGTGAGTAGGCCAGTGCTACCACAGGCACGAGGCACATAACATATTTTCGTTCGTTCCCATAGTTATCGTGGTTAGTAGCACATTGTCGATGTAAGGAATTGTTAATATATCTTGCAGCGCCAATGTCTATGGGTGGTGGTGACCACTTCACGTCCAAACAATAAAAAAGTTAAACAAAATTTACACATTTTTACGATCGACTTTATAATCATTATTATAATCGGCATTACCGTAAATTATAAATATGTTATATATATAGTCCAGTCATCTCAGTAATAGTTTCACCTCGGAATTCGAGATACCCAGCTTAATTTCATTTTGACAACCTAAAACATCTCAAAACCTACATATGGTAGGTTGTACGTGACTATAATGTACGTCCAAAATGTCTTTAAAAACATTAGCCTTATTAGTGCAATTTTGCAGAAACCCGGAATACATAACTTACACTTCATAAAACTCTGATTCCATACAAAGTAGTAGCTAGTTATAAAAACTTATAAAATAACATAGATATTCTCGTATAAGGTTCGTTCTATTCCCACGGGCGTAATCTTGGGTTAGAAACCATATTGCTTGCAAAGAAAATTTTAGTTCTCAACTCAGCAATTCGTATATGGCATATTACAGACATTTCTATAGTAACATTGGAGTTTTGCTCATAAGAAGAATATATCAGAATAATTTAATTAATGAAATTAAATATTCAATAAATAAATAAACAATTGCATTTTATTAATATGAAATTCTTATCAAAATATAATTTAATTATTAAGTATGCCTCGCAATGTTCATGTTTAGCTGCGTGAATATGCACGTTTTATATTATAATATATGAAATAAATATAGTTCAAGTTATTATTATATTTTTATTGACTGATATTTATAAAAGAGCCTTTGTAAGCGACGCCTTAAAATATAACCCGTTACAAATAATTAAATTTTCAATTTTTCCGCCGTTAATAGACCATTGTTGCAGATATCCATAGACAGTGGAAGTGTTCGTTAGTCAACTGGTACATAAAACATAAAATAGACTAGAACAACCGACAAATATAATAATATCAGTTGTTTTGGTTTTGTTAACTTGCAAATAAACATATTAACTCAAAAAGGCAATCTATGTGAAAACACGAACTGACAAACAAGTTATTTTGTATTTGTAGATTCATAATGTAATTAAAGAAGGTTTAGCATAAAGAGGCTTTATATTTTGTTGAAGTTCCAATGAGATAGAGGGACGTTCAGTGTTATGAGAATAGATAGACTACGAAATGGGAACTATGACGATGTTTGTATTAGTAGTACATGTCAAGGTGGTGTCAAGTTAAAACAAAACTGATTATCATGGTCTATGCTTATTATACTGAAAATAAATGTTATATTACAGGAATAATAGTAATAAAGCGTCAATAGCGCAATGATTTAAGGCCACCTAGCGATGACAAAGGTCGCATGTTCGATACTGACCCATTGAGCTATTGTATAGTCATAGAATTATGACTATATATATATATATAATATTTGAAAAAGATTCGATTGACAAGGAATGAGTGAGAATGTCATTACAGATAGAGATAATTTGAAAAGAAAAATACTGCGCCGACAAAAATAATGGTATCGCCACACGTATACTATACACTGGTTTTTCGTAGCACGTTTTATGATGAAAATATATATGTTTTATATGTATACATATTTGTTTTAACATATATATTTTTTATTTATATACGTACATCGAAACAATAAATATAAAAGGTAATGCTTTTGTAAAAATGTCTCCCGATGCTTAAATCTAACAATTTATTTAAAAAAAAGTATTTTTTTATGATATTGGTTGAAGAACAGACAAAAGAGCCATCTGATGGTAAGTGGTCATAACCATCCATATAAATTAGTGCTTCAAGAAATATTAACCATACCTTACATCGCCAACGCGCTACCAACCATGGGAACTATGATGTCCTGTGAGCCTGTTGTTATACTGGCTCACTTACCCTTCAAAACGGAACACAACAATCTAATTGTTGCTGATTGGCGGAAGAATATCTGATGACTAGGTGGTAGCTACCCATACGGACCTGCACAAAACCCAACCACCAATCATATTTACTTTTACATTCATAAAAGTAAAACATATAATCAATTCTTTCTTTCTTTTTGAATAGGTAGGCAGATCGACAAATGTACCACCAGATGGTAAAATGTCACCAACATTACACTCTAAGACATATTAAACATCCCTTGCCTCGCACATGTGCTAGATAAGGGATGTTGACTCGTAAATGCACAGCAACCCTGATGAAGATATAAGTACAAACCACCTTTACCGATTGGGGATAGATTATGTGATGAGTGGGTGGTATCTTACCGAGAAACCCTACCACCGAGTAAATTTATATATATTTTTCGAAATATCATTACGTAACAGTTTAATATAATCACAAAAAGCAATTAAGGAATCTCTTCTGACAGATCATCTGTTAAAGGGATAAGACAGACTTTGTTTTATAAATTAAATTATATAAGATACTTATTCTTATAGCTACGCTTAATAATTATTTTCCTTAAAAGTGAGTGAAGTTGATATGACAGACAATGTCAGTGTTCTCATCATCATAAATTGCTTTCAGGTGTTCCAACTGTGTTGCTATTTTCGTTTGATTAATTCTCTATATTGCGTTAATGTTGCCTGAAATTGTTATTTATATGTAAAAATTGAGTCAAAGACAAGAGTTGACTCGATTCTTTATGATTTTTTTTCTTTTTCTATTATCTTGAAAGTCCGCATCAAAGGCGGAAATAAAAACCGAACAATATCCAATTTTATTGAAATTAAGGTACCCCACTTTAGACCTGTACTTTAACCAAAGTACCATAGTTTATATATATATATATATATATATATATATATTTCTTCCTTTTTGAAAGCGTTTCAATCAGAGTTATACTGAAAAAATATAGGACAATGTTCAAAGTTCATGTATATGAATACTTATACTGAAATATGAAGGAAGAACTTTTAACCACGAAATTATAAGATTCAATATAAAATGCTCTTTTTTTTAAATAAAATAAAAAAAGCGTCACAATAATGATTATTGAAGCGTCCACTCATTCCTCAAAGAGACCATTGAGGTTCTAAAAGGCAGTTCATATTCAAAAGAAAAAACATACAACTGAAGAATATGAATAATGAGAAAGTATTTTTATAACAAACAAAACTTAACGCAAACTCGAAGTCTTAATTATTTTTGTTTCTTTAACAAAAATAAAAGAAATAATATTTTGTACTATATTAACGTGCCTAATATATTATATGTATTATAAATTAGGCATATTATTGTTTTTTTTTAAATGTATGTAAATATTTTTTTCTTTAATCTATGTATGATTTAAAAAACATTTGATTTTTTAATTTTTTTTTAAGACAATTGGTACGTTGTACGTTTACGGTAATATAATTTTTGAGACAGGTGTTGCCATATACCAGATAAAAAAGACAAAACTGGCCCCAAACAATGTTATTTACAAAACAAAAAATATACAAACGAATAAAAAACAAACTTTTAATATAATTAAATGAAAATCATATTTACATTTTTGTTGTTCTGTTTTTGTTTTACTCTCTTCTTTATTTAATTAACAAAATGTACTCTTTATAAAATTAAAAACCTTATTAAACCAAATTAAACCATATGAAGTAGTAACTCCACGAAAGCAGACTGCGCTGGTTTGGGCACATCAGAAGAAGATCTCCAGAGTACATAGGAAATTTAGAGACCAATCTTAATGTTACAGGGTCAAGACCCAGAGGGCGACCTAAAACCAAATGGACAGATATGGTCGGAAAATATCTTAGTTCCTGCAATGTTACTGAAAACGATACGTCAAATAGATCGAAGTGGAAGCAAAAGACTAGGAAGGCAGACCTCACCCTAAGATGGGAATAATAAATGCACAGGACAGAGAGAGAGAGAGAGAGAAAGTAGTAGCTTCATATACAATCTAATTTCTTAATTGATTCTTATAAAAAATATAATATATATACAAGTATCTATCAGTTTAATAAATCCAACCTCTACTTTTAATCCAATATAAACAACCAAAATGTAAATATATATATAATAATATAAAACTCGACCATATTTTACGACATAGTTTTGTGTAAGAATCTCATAAAGTAAAAACAAAATGTGATCGTTTCGGGACGCTCAGCAGATGCGAAACATCGATATTGATGGTTATTGAAAAATAATGGACTACCAATAAATAAATAATACACATTTAGTAATGAATTATATTATAGTATAACCTCCTTAAACACACTAGAGTGTACAGGCCGGCGGTAAACTACGCCCGTGTCGGCAATAGAGAGAGCCATGCCCACGTCACGCATATCTTACCTGAGGGAAAGAAGTGCCAATAGATATTTTGCATCAACAAGACATTAAAGTTATACGTTTATTTTCAAATACAAATTTAATTATAAAGACTTAAAATGACTAAGATTTCAAGTACTTGAATTTTAACAAGTATCTATAAACAGTTAATATATTTATGACATTATGTGAGGTATTCATTTGAACACGAGTATAACGTAATACGATAAGCTGATTACGCGCGTATAATGTCTATTTCATTAGAACTTATACAACGGCTTAACAAAACCATAACTATGAAATCACTCAATTATATAAGTAATAATTACGTAATGAATTGAATAATATATATATATGTCGGAGGAGCAGGATGCCGAACAGTTGGGTTCGGGGATTGGTCCGACATTTGGAAGACTTTGTGAGCGTGCAATGGAGATATTCACAAAATAAAATGTATTTAATATCGTGTAATCACTGTATTAATTGAATCAATAATCGTACAACACAATAATATCAAAGGATTACAATAATTCATCTCGATTAAGAGCAAATGGGTTTGCAAGCAACCATCGCATTCGAGACGCTTGTCAAAACATAACGACTGTTGCCATGACACTTACAACTCAATTCGGGGTGACCCGCTCTTAAAAGTAAATCAGCCATCAAACATTATTGCCAACTACTCGATTCATTAATTATCCAAATCAACAACCAAAGTAACCGCGCCCCGTTATATATATATAAATTGGTTGTTTTTGGTTGGTTGGTTGGTTGTTCAGTTGACACCTATCAAATAAAAATCCACCTCTTGACTTAGTAGCTTTATATTAAATTAATATCTAAAATATGAAATAAATAAGAAAAAGATTATAAATATCATATTATAATATTTAAATGCATTCAATTATAGTATTCAAATAATAATATTAGGCCAAACAACATTTATTACACTATCATTCTAAGTAACGACACGACGTACTATCTACAGAAAGGGGTCAAGGGTCTCTTGTTAAGTTTCTAGACGTTGAAATATGACTCCACTACCGTCTCAAATTGGCGCCATGAATTTGTAATACCTATCACATCATATACCTTTTATTTATATATAAAATAAACAACATGCAACTCGTGGTGATTAAAATCTTTTGACAAATTTTTAATAATATTCTTATTTATTTTATAATAATTATTCGCTTTAATAAATGTATTATATTAACCAACATAATAACTTTAGATTAATATTCAGTAGAAATTAAATATTTTTATCAATTTTCTTATTAGAATAAGGAAATTGAAAATATCTCCTGGCTTTATCGCGTAGCTTTTATAGATTTTTCGAAGAGATGTGTTTTAAATCAAAGAGGTATAAAGTTCTTTACTTCGTGGTAGAGCTTAGAGCAAGCCCGCTTGAGTAGATGCCACATACTCCACCGCCTCGTATATTTCACCGCCAAGCAGCAGTTCTGAGTATTGTTGTGTTCCGGTTTGATGGGTGAGTAAGCCAGTATAACTACAGGACACAAGCCATATGTCTATGGTGGTGACCACTTACCATCTGGTATCCTGGTTGCCAGTCCATCTACCTATAATATCAAAAATAGCCTGTGCAATGTGCATGTGCAATTATATATGTCTGAATCTACCTATTAGCTAACAAAGTAAATGTTCCATATCAATCGGTTTACGAGTTTTTCCCAAACCCGGAAGAACAAACAAACTTCTCACGTTATATATGTAGTATCGTAATTACGAGTAATTTGACCACTTAAAGAGGGTTTAATGCTACGTTCCATGGAAATATAATTTCGTCGAACCTTCTAGAAATATTTACCCATTCCTGGGATATTAACTTCAACTGTTTATGAAATTTAAAACCATTATAAACTCGTATTACGTAGACTGGGTGCTATGTTGGATCTTTTGTGCTATTGATATGTAAGCTATGAAAAATTTTATAGATTGATTGAAGAAGATTATCAATTAATTTATCGAACGTATTGATTCTAATTATATAATTGATATTTTTTTCACTTGATGTTACAGTATTAAATTTATTCGTGATAGATTCGTGTGCTTTCATTTATGATTACAACATTTGCGAGACATATTATAATAAGCACTTCTACGATAAGGCATAAACAACCGTGACACATTTTGTGGTCACGTCATGTTTAACACATACGAATGTTTGTGATGCATGGATTATTTATCATTAAAAAATAAAAACGTTAAAAAATAAAAGAAAAAAGTATTAAACTAAATTATAATAATTTTCCATACATATACAAAATAATCATAAAATTTTCAATGATGACTTAAAAAATATCAACAAGAAAATATTTAATTGAAAACATTCCAGAGTTCCATCATCATAATGCGTTATTAACATAAGATCCAGATTCAGTTTTTAAAATATATTGTTAGAATGGTTGTCACGTAACGGTGTTAAAGAAACCATACTAGTGCCTTAAGGACCACACGCCAATAGGTGACCCGTAGCATCAATATGGTATGCGTATGGGTAGGGTATCATCAGACGTCATAAATTACAGTTTGTATTTAAATTAAATCAAAGTCAAAATCTTTTGTTTAAATAAAGAATCGTAACCATTAAATCAACACAACTAAACTGAGAAGATTCGACGAAAACAATCAACGGGTTTTATATATTTGTTTGTAAAATAACTTTTTGTACTGAAATGAAGTCCAAAAACGTCTTAAAGATTTTTTTTTTTGTAAAACTTTCACGTCTTATTGGTATTTAAACAAATATTAATCCAAAGTAAACTTAACGTGAATAAACTTTATAATATTCTTTAATCTCAGAACTAATCTTCAATTTGACAAATTAAATGTAAAAACTATTTTATTTAAATAATAAATTAAAAGTAAATGACCAAGTCAATTTAAGCAAAACGATAATGGAAAAATTTAATTAAATAAAGTGCCTAACTAGAATAAAAAATTAGGATTGTTCTAAAAATTTGGCACTCTGTTTAAATTTTTCATAACCCAATTAAGTTTTCTACTTAAAAGACACTGTGATATCATTAAAAATTATATTTATTATAAATATATTATGAGGTTGTATAATTACGTTTTTGAAGATTTTTTAAAAATATAATCTAGTTGAATAAATATCTAGTTCTCTACATATTAATCTAGTTTAACATAATTCTCTCTTGACTAACTAACCGCGCAAGAGAAACCAACATTATAGTGGAGAAGTACGTACGCTATGACTCTCATATGTGAGAGCGCTACCCCACACGGAGAGATATCAGTAACTATGACATTACGTTCTTTCCGAGACACAAATCAAATCAATGATTGTTTATTGAATATAGAATATATTACACTTACTTATTGATTGTCAAATTAAAAACTACCAGCGTTTCGGAAAAGAAAATACCCTGACCAGAATCGGCGAAAGGAACTCAGTGGGTTTGATTATGTTTGTTGTTTATTTTTTATTTTGTTTTAATTTACATAATATATTCGATAACAAAGAAATAACCAGTAGGAGATAATTTAATTCCCAGGGTTCACTATCAACCACTAACTCACTGATTGTATTAATAACATTTTGCTCACAAGCGTCCCTTTTCAATTTATGTAGTCGAGTAACGGGAGTAATTAGTTTGTGTTTGTTGCTTGTACCAATGTTATGAGCATCGCATTGTAACACAAAATCATTACTATATTTCCGTACATATATAACATTACTAAACACACAGCTCTTTGCTACTTACAACTCTGTAAATACGGGCTTTTGCTGATTATTTTTAGAAGATTCAGGTAAACACCTGGTATCAGTTCACCACGATTTGAAGTCAAACATGATATATGTAATATATATCATGTTTCAAGCCAGCATCAGAGTTTGGTGAAATGATCTTTAAGCCTCCTTATTAGTGGACCAATGACAATATAAGACTTTAATTTTTACTTTAAATCACTTAACAGAAAATTGTAGCAAAAAAATCCTTTGGCGAAAATTTGCCCCTAGTGAGGTAAGTCACGAAAAAAACTACTACGATTATTTTATACATTTTATAAAATTTGCACGTTTTTTTAAATTTATTTATTATATCCTTTAGTTATAACAATTACAAAATACTTCCATTTTTACATTAAAATTAAATTAAAGATTAAAATACAACATTTAATATATTCTCACTTTTGGTTTTTGAAAATGTCTAGCTAACGCAAAATAGAAATTTAGAATATTTTTTTTATTATATTATATCATAAATATATTACATTGTTCTCAATTATCACTACAACCAATAGTGGAACCAATATATACATAATCTAGATAGCGACCAAATATAACAATGAAAATTTTAATTGCAAATTCGTTATCATAATTAATCATTATAGTATTTTAATATATATTCATGATTTGTAGTAACTTGTTACTGCAGTAAATTGTTATTTGATAATTTAAAACATTGTCAAAATGTTATTTATTTTCATAGCGAATTGTATAATATATTTTTTTCTCGTGAAAATCTAATATAAATTCATATTTAATGTTCGTGTATTGAAGAACAACAAGAAAGCGAAGCGTTTATTTTAGATAAAAAAAACAATAAACTGAAATAGAAAATACGTTAAACTAATAAATGGACCTAGTCGTGGTATACTTATTTACTCGCTGTTAATATACTCTTTAAAATTGTCTTGTTTTAATTCAAGATTGGACCAACATAGCGCCAGCTTTGGCGATAATATTAGGAATGGTTAATATGTCTAGCAGTGCCAATTATATGTATACAAGCGTTTCGCGGTGATGATGAATCACCCACCAGACTGGCAGCCAACGTGATATTTTTTTTAAGGAAACTAATATTTGGAAGTAATATAAATCAAATAAAAATAAACTAAATTTAATAGCACTGCTAAGGTTTGAAAAAAAATTGAGTTTTTAAAGTGCCGACCGACCAAATGGCTCGGTTCAATCAAATTTAACGAAAGCCCGCTTATCTCTTGTCTAGACTGAACTCACTTTTTATCATCGTAAAATGTTATTGACCTGATGAAAATTAAAATGTCAACTAATAAAAATACTAGCAAACAGCGAATCCCAAACTGCAGCTTAAAAAGGATTAAATAATTAACATAACTGATTTTCGAAATGGATATTTCGTCATTTAAATTATTCGTTTAAGGCTTTGTTATTGTTAATTTCGATCTAAGAAATTAATTTAAAGTAACACTCACTTTAACTGAATAATAAATAATGATATCTGTATTGATGGTTGGTGATCATTACGCCTAAATATTTAAAAAAATATATGTAATTAATAAACAAATAATCTAAACACGTCTAATTAGTAGTGAAATATTTTAGTATCAGTTTCGAAAAAGGAACATGTCTCGTTGTGTTTCAGTTAAAATACTACATAATATTGTAAAAGCTTGGATAAAAGGACACTTACGCACACACATTTGATTTTTTTAAAATATAAAATGGGTAAAATGCAATGTATTTTTTAAATTAAGACTCAAATTCAATACTTTCTAGGGTTTCTACGACCATTTATAAGCTTAGAGAGAAAAGCAAATACTGCGAAAAGATTTCTACTGATTGAACTACGGCGAGCCTTAAGAGGCAAACGGAACTTTTATATTCATTTCCATTCATTCATTTCTGTATCTGATAAACATTTTCTGGGTAGAAATTTCAATATATATATATATTTTTTTTTCTTCAAAATTATTGTATTTCCACCTAGTGCGAGAAGTCTTACATTTGTATTCGAAAATCAATTTACGTTTACGTAAAATGTTATTTTTACCCAAAAATATCTCGACGTTCGGCTATTATCGCTTACATGCAAACAAAACAAGTAACATTTTCATTCTTAATTTATTTATTGGCACTGCATTGCAAACCCTTTAAATAAAAGGTTACAACACATGAATTTTACGAGAACGGAAATTATTTAAACGGGTATAATTCCTATACACACAAATAAGTGCATGTCATGTCGTAAATCTGACTAAAATAATTTATACAATTATACACAATAATAATTCTGTTAACAAAATAAAAAAATCATCATCATCATCATGATGATGATTTTTTATTTAATTTTTTAATTTATATATTCATACAATTACATACAATAAGAAATCTGTTAAGAAAATAAAAAAATACTATAAATTAATTTTCAAAGTAAATACCGGATCAAAATTAATTAATTAAAATAAATATTGGAAGAGATTGTTCTGTCGATAAGGCCGCCTTTGCACGCTTTTAACACGCTGTATATCCGGTGATGTTGGATTGTGTTTCTGTGTGAAGTTTAAATATATACAATAAATTAATTAAGGATTTATATTGTGAAAAAAATATTAAACAAAGACATTAATCAATGACTTTAGAAAATAGTAAAATACATTCCATTCTTGCAATTACATAAAATAGCAAAACATTAGTAAAACGAAACAAATACACAATGCAGCAACAAAATCAAATAAGTTATGTAAATATTCTCAATATAAATGGCTAGTAAATAGACTAGAACACACAAATCACATTCAGTAACATATCTCCCATTAAACATAGACATTTATTTGTGAACTCGGAGATGAACTGAGATTTATTTCGAAGCACTGAGTGATCTGTACGAAATTAACCATATTGCCCAAATAAACCGCCCACGTTTTATTTACAATGTTTTCTAATTCCGTTTTGTATATTTTATATTATATCATTTTGTATAATACGAACTATGAACGTTCTTTGGATTGATTCAAAAAGTAAAATTTTTAATATTTAATTACTTGCACTTAAATCTTTATTTTAGTTTTAATGTTTTGATAACATAGGTTTTAGGTAAATGTCTACGAATACCATACTATGGAAAAGATCTTGAAATGCTATTAATGTATTTTTATATAAATTAAGGACAGACAGAAGTACTTAGTTAATATATCTATTTATACGTTATGTATGAATTCCTATCATATAAATATTATAATAGCCGGAAGTAACCAAATATAAAAAATAATCATGTCTGTCCACTAAATCCACAATGAAGGAGCGTTGTGCAATAAACTCCAAGCCTTCGACGAAGAAAGCTTTTGCCAAGCAGTGGCACATTTACATTAAGCGAACATTCCCGATACGATAGTATAAATTATTTTCGAAACATCGACTTTGCAGTATTAAATATTAATTACAATAATCTTATAATGAGGATGTTTTATGCAAAACTGATAAGACTTTTATCTTATTTATTAACTTTGGTTTAAGTCAAAGAAAATCGCTCGAATCTTATGATTTATTAATAGATATGACGCTCCTGTCTGTTCGTTTATAAATAAATTAACTACTTATTCAACTTTGAGTCCACTGGAAGCTAATAAAATTACAATTATATAATAATTATATACCTACGTAATTCATACTTTTTTATAATATAATCGTAACTGACATAATAATTGTGAATGTGAATCAATTTATTTGTAACCGTTAATTTTGCATACACATTGTCAAGGGTATGGTTTTCTGTAATCACCCCCACCCTTTTTAACTTTGTGGTAGGGCTTTGTGCAAGCCCGTCTGGGCAGGTACCACCCACTTATCAAAAATTCTACCGCCAAACAGCAGTACTCAGTATTTTTGTGTTCCGGTTTGAAGGGTGAGCGAGTCAGTGCAACTACAGGCACAAGGGATAACATCTTAGTTCCCAAGGTTGGTGGCGCATTGCGATATAAGGAATGTTCAATATTTCTTACAGCGCCATTGTCTATGGGCGATAGTGACCACTTCTCATCAAGTGGCTCATCCGCTCGACCGCCAACCGATACCAAAAATTAAAAAAATACCGCCTCGGAAACTAGTACATAATAAAGTTAATATTGATATTGTACCTGAGAGCAAAGAACTAATGACCATATTAATAACTTAAGTTATTCGTGTGTATCAGTCATATTCTAAAGACTTATATATGGAAAGCAAATTATTATGGCGTATCCGCGGTTAAGTTGGCAGCACTTATTTCTAAATCAATCAATGTTGTTACATAAGGATCATTATTTTTCATATTTGAATATTGACTGATCTTGATGCTTAAAGAAGTTTTAAATAGAATCATGCTATTGTAATATCGACGTAATTATATCGCTTTACATCTTGCTCATCAGAATCTCCAAACTTTATTTAAAATACAGATAGACATATTTTTCTTTTTTTATCTTATAATGTTATATTCATTCTGTGTTGTTACACAGAATAAAAAAAGGCGCCACAAAATATCTCCAAACAGAATAAACTACATCGGAAAATCTTGTCAATCCAATAGCGCATTACAATATCTTATATTTAAATAATAAAAATCGATCGAGCCTTAAATGTCAAATGTTCATCTGACATGTCATCTTAGTAATAAGCAACATGTACGTACATACATTAAATGATCTCGGAAAATAGGTACCAAATCTGACACTGCGCGCTCATTGGTCAAATCAAATAGCGCGCGCTTTTCTGGCATCCTGGTACATACTTCCGTCTCTTTTCACAGATTGCAGCAAAGCGAGATGAAAGATGTTACATCAATAATTTTACAAATATGTTTTACAAAGCTAATTTAAAAGCATAAAAAACTATTGTGGATCATAAATAAATAGGTACGAATTAAATATTTTTTTTAATATAGGAGTTAACAATTTGGAAATAGGTCTTAATGGGCCGAGTTCCTCGCGTAGCGTATTACTAGCCTGAAGCCATTACGGTACATTAGGTTAATGCAAGCTGCTTCGAGTAACTTAGTCTATTTATCACCTCGCTTACCTACGCCTAAATGTACTGTAGGGTACGGTTGCCATCAGAATTATGGATTCGCAATTTCACACTCAATTTGTCTTCATTTTCACAAATTCGTTTACAAGCTATTCAATGTTCTTCCATTATACTAAATGATAAAATGTTTACATTTGTCTTGGCATTTGTCATTACATAACACAAGGAAATATAATAAAATGCGATAAAATAGATAGACTTCATATTTCAATGAATGTATCTAGCCTACAGGACAATATAAATGTGTTGATTTATAATTCAATATATCTTTGATTTAAGTTAAAGAGCAACAATTAATTTCTTGCTGTTACATCTCGGCAATATAAATTCTGCTACTTTACAGCTTTTCATTCAATTTAATTCTGTGACACGAAGACTAACTATCCGATATATTTTGATTATAAAACTAACTTTGGTACTGTCTATATCTCTACACATATCTACTCTTCTTTGTGTTTCAACCTCGAGTTGCCAGCAACCTCATTTATGCTAAGCATAGTCTCGTATCTCTTTGGACAAACAAACACCAAAACGACTTTATTCGAGCGATGATAGTGCATTGGCAATTTTAGGTTCGATTAATATTTCTTGAAATGCCAACGAACGATTGATTTATCTATCTTCTGCCTATAAATCAAAAGGATTAATTTTGATTTTATAGCACTTATTATAGATATACGACTACGTTCCGCTAAAATTTTCTGAGTTAAAACCCTCATTGAAGCAACAAAGCGAATAGAAATTCAAACGCAAATGCAAACTTCCGGTAGTATGTGCAGTAATTAACAACTGTTAATACGTCAATAATTAATAATTGAAATGACGGCACTTATGGCGTATTTAAAAGGCGCGTTGTTTCGCACTACCGCGAAATTTACATTCAGTCTTGTTTTTGTATTCGCTTTTGTTGCTGCACTATAATGCTGGACGCACTCCACCTACCGTTCGTCTTATAATCTGAGCTCTCTATTTAAATTAGTATCCATATTGAATCATTTGAATTTAAACTTACCAAATATAAACAAATTAAAAAAAAAGTATGGAATAGACTTAAAAAAATGGTTTAAAAATCTCTATAACGTGTCTAGGGCAAATAATAAAATTGATAAATACTTTTCAAAGAATATTTTAGCAATTCTATTTGGAATAGCACTAAACGATAATATGTGTACGCGATCGTGCTGGTTATAAAAGTTAGTTTACAGTTACGAGCAAATATTCTTGAATTATTATACAACGCAACGGTAAATCCACCGTTTGTATTTGTTGTTTTAGCAATTTGAAATAAATAAGTTTCAGTTCTTTTTGCTCCATAAATAACCCTCCAGCTGCGACGAAACTGGCTGGGTGAAAAGGAAATCCACATCTTACGAGCGATTTCAGTACACATATGTCAGATATCCCACTACAGTTTCGAAATTTCCAGACTTTAAATGTGTTTCTCGTAGATCGAATAAAGTATTCATTTCATTTATTTGGATTTAGATACAGTTAATAGAAGTA
This sequence comes from Vanessa tameamea, assembly GCF_037043105.1. Lineage (NCBI taxonomy): Eukaryota > Metazoa > Arthropoda > Insecta > Lepidoptera > Nymphalidae > Vanessa > Vanessa tameamea. The sequence goes on from NC_087322.1 coordinate 5,337,578, forward strand.
AAAATGTTTTTATTTCAGGCCATTGAACAAATCCATGGGTAAATTTAAGCAGAATTGGAATGAAATCAACTAGAATATTATATAAACATAATAAACATAATCAGCCTGTAAATTTCCCACTACTGGGCTAAGGCCTCCTCTCCCGTTGAGGAGAAGGTATGGAGCATATTCCACCACGCTACTCCAATGCGGGTTGGTGGAATACACATGTGGCAGAATTTCGTTGAAATTAGACACATGCAGGTTTCCTCACGATGTTTTCCTTCATCGCCGAGCACGAGATGAATTATAAACACAAATTAAGCACATGAAAATTCAGTGGTGCCTGCCTGGGTTTGAACCCGAAATCATCGGTTAAGATGCACGCGTTCTAACCACTGGGCCATCTCGGCTCTATATAATATTATATAGGTATATAAAATACTGTATCGGCTATAGTTGAGGCTATATCGCCTATTAAGTGCCAGATGAAATTATGTAACTTTCTTTCGAAAATAACTTCTATTCATCAAACAATGACGTATAATAATTTATAATGATGTACGACAGTCATCGTTGCTGCTTAAGTTAAATTTCGAAGTGAACTACATTAATGTTATTAAAGTAAGTACCATAAATGATTTTTTTTAATCATATTTGGCAAAAACAAAAGACTCAAAATAAAGTATATGAAATTTATATTCGATTCAAAAATACAATTTCTAATTAGAACTTTGGAACTAAAACGACGTAGGTACATGCATATATACAATATACATACGCCTCTTTGGTTAAATTATCTTAACTCAGCTTAATAAAAATGCAAGTCAAATAACAACGTATTTATAACATATTATGTTAGTTTTGCTCATATGATATCAATACATTATGGTTAATATATGAATTAAACTGCGTATGTCAACCATTTTGAAAAAATAAACTTAAATAAAATATAAATTAAATTTAAAATGTCTTGTCAAATTAAGAGTACATAACAATACATTTTATCAGGGTACCTATTTATCGTAACAAAAAAATGGACGTTATATAAAAACACAATTAATAATTATTACGACAAGAAAATCGTGGATATATTTAATTAAGTACGTGTAAATAAATAAATAAATATTGGACAACATCACATACATTACTCTGATCCCAATGTAAGTAGCTAAAGCACTTGTGTTATGGAAAATCAGGAGTAACGACGGTACCACAAACACCCAGACCCAAGACAACATAGAAAACTAATGAACTTTTTCTACATCGACTCGGCCGGTAATCGAACCCGGGACCTCGGAGTGGCGTACCCATGAAAACCGATGTACACACTACTCGACCACGGCGGTCGTCAATATTATTGTTCTTTTTTTTTCTTTTTGTTTCTTATTAAATAGAAAAAAATACTTTAAATCTTAAGATAACTCAGTTTCAATTGAGTTTATTGTTATCTAGAAATTATTCGAAGCTTATACATGAATTCAACTAGTTTTACCTTTTATTTTTTCAATAAATAGTTTAATTTTGAATGTTTGATTAAATTACTTGATACTATTTTGTTAAAGTTAAAGCAAGTAAATTATTATTTATCATTAGTGTTATTAAAAAAAAAATACTTTTATTTATTTATTCCACTGAAGTTTATATATTAATAAAATACCTTGAGGTAGTATTCACTGAAACTATGATTTGATTCAAGGTAAGTACACTATTTGTAATGTGATGAACATACCGATATCAAATAGTAAATAAGTAGAATATATCCGAAAGCCAGGCTCGTAATACCATTTAAGTAGACATGCAAGAAACGCATATATGCAAAGAAAACATTGTTAATATAATATGCAAAAATGTCGGATATAAATACACACAATTTACTTTTTCTATGTTTGATTACTAAGAAAGGCCATGTGTAATTTATATCTCAAATCATAAAAAATACAAACAAAACGAACACTGTTTAATAAATTGCAACTTAAAGGGTTTAAAATATTAACTACATACAAATACGAATTAAAAATAGTTACTGTATAAATCATGACCGCGTGGAATGGTGGCAAGAATGCTAGCAGCATTTCCTCCTTGAATCGCGATTCGGATGCTCTGAGCAAACAATGAACCATCCCTCATATCACCATAAGGCCATAAGGCGAGGTGTTAAATTATGTATTCATCAACGCATGCCATATAATAGGACCAGAATCCTCTATAACATTTCTTGTAAAAGTAAGTTATATTAACATTCATTTGAATTTAGTTTTTTATTTTTTTATGGCACTGGTTGGCGGACGAGCATATGGGCCACCTAATGGTAAGTGGTCACCACCGCCCATAATCAAAGGCGTTGAAAGAAATATTAACCATTCCTTACATCATCTATGCGCCACCAACCTCGGTAACTAAGATGTTATGTCCCTTGTGCCTATGATTACACTGGCTCACCCTTCTAACCGGAACACAATAATACAGAGTACTGTTATTTGGCGGTAGAATATCTGATGAGTGGGTGGGTGACCCAGACGGGCTAGCACAAAGCCCTATCACCAAGTAAAGTTTTTATTTATTTATTATAGGTTAAAGGTTTTATTTATTTATTATATTTCGTAAAAAAATATTAGCAACTGTTTTAAATGCCAGTAAATTATCATATTATTAATATTGATATTGTATTAATATAATATAATACAGTAATCGTTTGTAAAATACTCACAAATAGTTGCCTTGTAAACAATTTGCAAACGTTGTATAAAATGAAATAAAGATTGTAAGAAATTTTCGGCTAGGACTTTTTACGGGCTCATCAAATGGTAAAAAATAATACAAGCTGTTGCTATTTCAATTTGGAGGCTAAGTGAGTCAGTGTACAGACACAACGAGCATAATCTTAATTCCCATACCGACGCTCAATGGGTAAGGATTGTAAACATTAGGCCAAATTATACTATAAATTATATGGACGATGATGACCCGTTACTGTTATGTTTTCCTAACTGCCTTTCTATATTAATTAGAAAAGCCATATTGAAAATTGTATACACATTTGAATAAAAAATAATTTATAATACGTAAAATAAATGATTATTCAACATTTTAATATGTATTGCGTTTCAATCTTCGTAACGCAAACGAAGTGTAACGAAGCCAGTAAACCTTTCAGCGTATAAACATTGGCCCCTTTTTAGTTTACATGCTCTCATTGAAACGAGAATAAAATATACTTTGACATCGTTATAATCAATACCTGATAACAGTTAATGTAAAATAAAAGAAAATTGAGTTTGTGTCAAAACAAAAAAAACTGGTGGGAGGGTTTTGTTAAAGTCATAGTACTTTTGTGTTCTGGTTTGAAGAGTGAGTGAGCCAAACTACAGGCACGAGCGACAGAACATCTTAGCTCCCGAGGTTGGTGATATTGCTTACAGTACTCATGACTAGGGGCCATAGTGACCACTTACCATCAAGTAGCCCAATTGCCCTTCTATAACCATAAAAAAAGAAAAAGAAAATACAAATGTCTCGTATGTAGTTATAGTGCAACTAACAGCCCGTAAATCTCTTAAGTAGAAGATTTATACATTATTCCATCACGAAACTTCATTGTGGCTCGGATACACATCCGACGGAATTTCATTAAACACATGTTTTCTTAAATGGAATTTTATTCATCCGTGTGTCGTTTGTCACTAAAGTCATACCATGTCGGTATGTCCACTAAAGTTATTTCGTAAGATTTATATATAATTCAGTGTCTCAAAATTTTATCGATACAATAATTTTAATTGTATATTTTTTTATAGTAAACGTAGTTTAAAACTTGTGCTAAATGTCTTAAACAGGATAAAAAACTTTAAACGATTATAAATCTTAGAAGTTATAAAGAATATAATTTTAATATAAAAACATTAAGTATGAGCAAACTCAATGAACGTAAGTAATGACCGGGAAGTGCTAGATAAAAGCCTCTTGAAAATACTTGATGTACATTCCACTTCTAATTTATAAATGAATTATAAACCCAAATGAAGCACATGTAAATTCATTTCTCTTTGCGCGGAAATAAACGTGTTTTAACCACTGGCCATAACTATGAATTGAGATAGTTCACTGAGTACACGAGACAGAAGAGAAATAATTTTGCATAAGAAACATTTTACTTCTCCATTTAATTATGAGGATTAAGCCGTGGTCATACCGCTTGGCTATTGAACTAGTTGCTGCAGTTTAATATTCCCATTCATTATTTCTAACAACCATTGACTATGATAAACAAAATAACAAAGTTATAATGTAAAATTCAATCATAGAACGCCGAAACACATTTTTTTTTTTTTTTTCTAGCTGACACTAGTGCTGAATATACAGGAGCTAATATTAAATAATCGCATTATATCCAGCAAATATTATTTAGAAGAAAGATTTGTTTGTTTGTTATCGATAAACTCTGAAATGATTGAACGGATTTTAATAATTCCTTTACCATTGAAAGCTATTTAATCCTGAAGTAACACAGCTTACATTAAAGATTTCTGTATATATGTATGTAGTCTGATAGTGACTGAAGTCCAGGCGGGCAAAGCCGCGGTACAACTAATCATGTTTAGTAAACAATTTTCAATAATAGGAAGGATATATAAATATATGCAAAGCGAAACAATGTTAAGGACCTTATAAATTTTATAGACTCACTTCGTATATTACTCGAGAAATTTAAATAAAACAGCCTTTAAAGTGTAACTAAATTAATTAACTCGTAAATCTTCGAATTATAACAAAGTTGTAGTGTAATTTACTAGGACGGAAACTGAGTTAAGTATTAAAATCTAAGTGTGAATGCTTTCATTTCTCACGTCTTAGCCACATTTAGTATAATTAAAAAGAAAAAAAAAAAAGGATTTAGATTAACAACAACTTTTAACTAACAAACTATAAAATCTAAAGGAAATAATCGGTCAAGGTTAGTATTTAAAATAACTACTATTTGAGTTTTGGTCTTCAAAATGGTGAACCAGCATGTGCCGTGTCTGTTAAGGCACATTGCTGGTCTTCGTGAAGTCACTATACGTGAGCATAGAGGGCCTAATATAAAAATAAGAAAACAAAAATCATGGTACTAACACATAACACCAACACTACTGCGATGTTAGAATCTATACTAGTCTGTATTAATATCATAAATTCGACAGTATGTCTGTCTGTTACACTTACTCGGCTACACCATTGGACCCTAATATGATGAAATTTAGTACGAAACGAGCTTGAATCTCAAGGTAGGACATAGATTTTTTTATAACTAAAACATACGACCGACACGACACGTGCCCAAAAGTGGTAAAAAATATATTTAAAATTATAATATGTTCCATAAAAGTTAGTATTAATTTATCATACGAGAATAGTGAATGAGAAATAATAGAGAAAAATAATAAAGTAAGTTTAAAAACTCAACTCAAACTGCAGACAATTCACTATCTAAAAAGTATGAAACAAGAAAATATTCTCATCCTAAATTGTTATGTAGAACTGTTCAATATTCATTCGTCTAAAAAATAAATAACTTTATTGTCTTTTTAACCGAATTCAAAGAAGGAGACGGTAGGATATTTCTATTTTCGTTTGAAAAAGTTCGTCCGAAATGGTCTCATTCAATTTTCTTAAAGATCCGATGATTAGTTTCGGAAACAAGCAACGGAATTCTTCAATAAATTCCAGCATAGCCTGGACTGCTATAAAAGCCAGTTTAAATAAAAAATATAAATTATTAACAAATATTGTCTATTATTTATTTTAAAAGATAATTAAGATTTGATTTTGATATTGAATTATAATATACATAATAATATTGTGCTTAGAGAACATACCACATGTGACAGCTTATAACCTCTATGTTATTAAGTACCCACCCTAAACACGGCTATTATAATAAATTATGCTTATTAATAAAAGCCCAACTCCGAAGAAACCGTTGTGTTTTATACTAAGTTCCATCGGAATAAATGAGGACTAAATATCGACACTACTTTTTTCTTTAAATTCGATTGAACAAAATATTTGAACGGTTCTAAATTTGAACCTTTGAATAATTAGTACTAAGCTCCATTATAATTTCAATTCTAATAAAACATTCCGTTGGAATAAAATTAATTGTGAATTTAAAAAAAAGCTAATTTAATTTCGATAAAAGTTTTCTATTTAAATGTGCACTTTATTAATGATAAAATAGAAGCTATAATTAAAACGAAAGCAAAAGATTTTTCGCAGTTTTTTTTTTCAATTACAAATCAATCGTCCATCGTTCCATTTCGGTATTCCAATCCAACTGTCAATTAACACCCAACTGGCAGATATCTTCTTGTTAATGGTATAATGCTGAGATAAAAGAAGAGTAATTACGCCTGTGACGTGGCTGTGATGGTATCTTTTTTTAAATAAACGTAGATCTTATTCCATTTCCTTTTGAAATTAATGTTTATTTGAATTTAACATTCCGGAATCGTTTTAAATATTGACTTTGTTTCTTAATAAAATCAGTGACCTGTTTAATGTTATTAATTACTATTTTTTTTAATACAAAATACTATTATAGTAAGGAACATGATAGATGAAATCAGTACCTGCTTATACGGATATTAATTTATTAAGAGATGAATAAAATAAAAATATATGTATTTCTTTGTAGTTGACCAAAACTATTAAAACACTTTGTAATTATTTTTTTTAATATTTTGAAATATTTTTTAAAGAATATTATAATCATTAAATGTTACTGAAATATCATTTATAGATAAGAACTTTCTTTTGTTGTTTTTAAATATTATATACGAATGTTATAGATATAATAGATGATTATAATATAATAAAGATGTCTCTACACTGTAAATGTGAATTAAATAACATCATAGTATATTTAAGAAATCGATTATTTTTAATTGATTAATTTATAAAGTCCTGATTATAAGGAATTATTATTATTGTGTACTTTCCGATAAGAATAAGGAGTACTTTAAACTATAACAGCATAAGTACAATAACCAAATGTATCAGAATCGAACCTGTGACTTTTACGTTAGCGTATTTAGGCAGAAACAGATTCCAGAATGTTCGTAACATAATTTCATTGCCATAATTATCCCAACGATGATCCGTCGGATTTGTCAGTGCATTCAAACTTGAGATTCAAATTCTGCATATGATTCTCTTTGGCATTTCAAACGGAAATATTTTGAGCATCGTATACGTTCTATTTTTGTTTCTTTTTTTTTTGTTATGATTCCGCCGTGTTTATTGGTATTATAATACCACATAGGTATTAATTTAAAATCAATGCAGTTTTTAACGCTTAAAATTATTTACCTCTTAATATCGAATAATTAAAACAACTAAGTCAAACAATAACAGTTTATGAGTAAAGTAATCTTACCTATTATGTGTCGATATCAAAATTTCTTCGTTGTATTCGTTGTTATAATATTTCGGATAGATATTAACTATATGTACACATCACTATTAATATTATAATGTACGTTTCACTATTAAAACTACTATTTTACAGTACAATCCAAACTTGGTCCTCGTACCGGATAAATTTCTCAATAGTATACAATTAAATATTTATAAAGGATAGTAGACTGATATGAAGTTTTATTTACATTGATATTAAGGGTTATAAATGAGTTTTAAAATAAGTCTCACGATTGGACCAATAGGTATTTTTAATTAAAAGTTAAAAGGGCTTAAACAAAATATGTATAAGAAGCGAATAAAAATCTAAACGTTATAGATACTTATAATACACCACAAACACATCCACTTCGGGGCATCAATATTAATTAAATTGTAATTTGAGCGTAAAGTTGTAATCGGTCTGAAGTTTATTTTTATTATTTTCGCTCGAGTAATACACTCGTTGCAACGGTGTCCATTTTCCCATGAAAAGTAAATTTACGTCCATACGAACGGCAATGTTTTAAATACTCCGCGTGTATTCACAATTCGTGAAGGAACGCACATCCGATCACCGTGCCGCACGAGCGCGGACTGAAAGCTTTTCCTACACTTCTGAAATTGTCGCTCCTTGAGTGAAAAAGCTAACCGTATTGTCTAGCGCTTTACCAATACGAGTAAGAAGGATAGCTATATTTTTCATGTACGTATTTAAAACCATGCCTGACTGTTAGAAGGAAATGCGATGGTGTTAGTATCAAAATAAACATGCAGTGAACTGTCTGCTTTTGGTAAGTCGCATTAAAGTGAACGCAGACAAGGTATAATACGAAAGAATAAAATCGGATGTGTAACTACTTGCATGTTACTTGGAAATTCATGAAGTTTGTAGTTATATAATTGTACTCAAATATTATGAATCAAGGTTAATGACCTAGCTTATGCTACTGTTAAAAGTTAACAAATATAATTAATGCTATTAACGCGAGGCTCTCTTTTGCTTAACAATTATGTTCGTATCGTACTAACGTTAACTCACAGATAATCCAATATCCTGGTTATAACGAAGCCTTATTCGTTTTGTACAAATCAATGACTAAGACGTATTTTTAATCTGTGATCGATTTACGTAGGCGAGTATTTTAATTGAACTTTATATTTCTAGGTGATTTCATATCCAATTAAGGAGGAGATTTTAAAAATATATTTACAACAGAGTTTCTTGCCATGTAACGTATTGTCGTCTGATCCTTTATACTTATATTAAAGCTCAATGCCTTTGAAGCTGGCAATTCAAAGTCATGTACTTGAAGTACGGTCAAGTCACAAGATGGGTCTCCATATTAAGGAACTGACTGACTTGTACAAAATTAACAGGGAAGACTGCAACAATGACGTATTAATTGATATGAAGAAACTTAGAATAACGTCCAATAAAAAAAAAAAAATTAGTCAAAAAAGATACACTTTGAAGTAAACAAAACCAAACATTATAAAATGTTATATCATATAACAGCTTGTTGCGAGAAAATATCAGTCTACATGTATTATTACTTAGTAGAAATTTGTGTATATTTTAGAATTGAAATATTTCGTCACAGGTTTTTATGTTTTACTATTAATTTATTGTAAATCACATTCAAATTAATCCCGATGCGTTAAAATAGAAATATTGTTTATTTTTAGTTAAGAGGTTTTAATTTCCCAATTTACACACTATTGCTATCCTAAGAGACTACTAGCCGAAATAACAAAACAAAAACATAGCCGTCAAAAAATCTGGCACACACTACTGGTATTTAACGAGATTAATTTAGCTATTTTGTATGTGAAATTTTGCTGTAAGATTAATTAAAGGATACATAAAACAACCCAAATTAACAATAGGAATACCTATTATATAATATTACCTATATACCATTTAGACCAAATGAATACACAGGAAATATGACATACAAAATAGTAAACAGTACTTTTTGTATTATTTTAATTAAATCCTACAAAAGAAACGCCTTACGCAAGTAGAGCTGTGAACTGTTCTCATTTTTCTTCATACAATATTAGTGTTTGTGTAAATTTGAAGCGCGAGCAGTTGTGTTCCAGTGATATTTTTAAGCAGTCATGTTTTACTTATTTACTCCTGCTATAAGGATCATCATTTATTAAATACCCCATTGTAGATACCTCCAGTATTCTCGTATGTGCTTAATATATTTTCTGACATTTTATGAAGGTTTTTCTTTACAGCCGAACATGAATGTAATGAAAATGGAACATAATTGAAATAAATTTACATTTGGCAATGAATAAATTTGAGCTCATATTAAGAAATATAATTGAAAAAGATTCATTGTGTACAACATGATAATAGAGATTATCGAAAAGCTTGAAATTAGTATTCGTTCTCATAGATGATAAAATAAATTCGTACTATCATTAATAAAAAAATTCAGTCAGTGTGGCACGTCTTTCAATAAGGACGATGAGCTCCAATTCCAGCAGAGATCTATTGATGTTTAGTAAACCGCCACACCTAGCTAAAACCAAAAAGTTTTACGTTACGGGCAACTATGAGCCCAAGGATGTGGTATAATTAAAAAAAAAGCAATTGACAGTGTACGAAAGTTAGAGATGTTAGAGATATTATAAAGAGTACTAGTAATACATATATTCAATCTCTATTCTTCTCAGCGCAGACGTTTTGTACACGGTGTTAGTTCAATGGTACGGCTGACAAGTTTGTTAGTCGGAAACGAATGAAGAAAGATCAGTCGCGAGACCAACACGTTCTTAATTGCTTTCCGAAACTTTCACGAAAGTATAGGAATGCCAATTGTGGTGATCAATTACAGAATTAAATATTTACACAACTCATTTAAAACAAAAGAGAAAAATAAATATTTGGAACGCTACCAAACGAATCCTTAAATAAAATCATTATAATTCTTTAGGGTATGTTGGTAGCTGAGAGTTAACTTTATTAAAACGTGTCCAAGCGAGGGTATAGACGGACGTGATAAAGTGGAATTTCTTACAGGCCTTAAATAAAATATTTACTTGGAAATTATTCTTACTCATAAAGTAATTTAAAAGTGAAAATTTTTAATTCAGCTTTCAATTAGCAAATGGAGATAAACTGATTAAAATCACGTAAATTTGCTGTTTTTAGCAGTTAAAAAGAGTTTAGTAAAAATAATAATATCTTTCTAACTGAAACCGAAGAATTAATATTATCTGTTCAATAACATGGTCAATCCCATATCCACAAAATCCTAATTGAATATAGACGGCAGGCATTACGGCATTAACCTTGTTTAATTTTTGGAATAAAATATGAAATTAATACTGTTGGGCAAAGGCCTCCTCTCCCATTTAGAAAAAGGTTTCGGAACTTATTCTACCACGCTGCTCCAATGCGGGTTGGTGGATACACATGGAGTAAAATTTCATTGAAATTAGACACATGCAGATTTCGTTACAATGTTTTTCTTCACCGCCGAGCATAAGATGACTCATAAACACAAATTAAGCACATGAAAATTCAGTGGTTCTAGGCTCAGTTTGAACCTGCAATCATCACTAATAGCTTACACAATATTAATCTTTTTAAGTATCGAATCCATCTTATAAGTATGATAGTTACATTATATTAGTTGTTGTACCAGTTTGTTTAACCTTACCTGATTTGTACAGCACGTATTATGTCCTCGTTTATTGCATTATATTCATTAAGTAGCAGATGTGCCCCTCGGTACAGCGTACAGACGTAACCCATCCACTCCGAAAAACCCAGACTACATTAACGAATACATTTTACAAAAATGAACTTCTAGTTCTCAAAGATGAAAAACATTCTTATTATAAACGAGCATTCTCTCGGGCTTGTAGTATATAATATCTGTAACTATAAAATTTGCGTACTCTGGAGATTACATATGGTCAAGAGATGAAGAAGAGATTTATTAATTGGTAAAGAAAATATTATTACATCGACGACCTCCGTAGTCGAGTAGTGTGTACACCGGTTTTCATGGGTACGCCACTCCGAGGTCCCGGGTTCGATCCCCGGCTGAGTCGATGTAGAAAAAGTTCATTAGATTTCTATGTTGTCTTAGGTCCGGGTATTTGTGGTACCGTCGTTACTACTGATTTCCATAACACAAGTGCTTTAGTTACTTACATTGGGATCAGAGTAATGTATGTGATGTTGTCCAATATTTATTATTATTATATATTATATAATGTTTTTCTTTTTGTAAGTCAATTCAAATATCAATTCTAAAAGAATTTGTCATCAAATCTTGACGCTAGAACTCGTGTAACCCTCTATTTCAAATTTGTTTACGGCTAATCTTTACCTTGCTGTTTTAAATCTTCAATTTTGGACAATTATTTTTAATGGGAGTTTTTAACTATCGATAACTATTTGAGAACTTTTATATTGACTGAACAGCGATCACAGGAATGATAAATACAAGTCTTTGTCAATTAATATGGGTAATTTTGGTAGGAAATGGTAGCACATATATGATGGTAATAGAACTCGGCACGGCAAAAGCTTTCATATTAATTTATTTTATTTACACTGACCATGATGAACGACTAGTCAAATTACATACCCAGGTTTTTAATGTTACGGTGTAAATCAGTTTTGTCCACGTGGTACCACCTAGTCATGTCCGTAGTTGTTTCTTGGAGTAATTACCAGCTCTACGCTATATAGGTCCTCAGTCCTTTGATTTGGGACGTGATGGGAGGTCCATATAGCTTAGCCTCCTTTTGACAGCAAAATATTTCAACTTAATATATTTATCTTAGACCAGTTCGATAATTCGTATCAATCATAGTTTTCGCGTGCTTAATTTGTAAAGTATATAGTTATGTAAACGATTTGCTGGTGAAAGGAAAACATCCTGTGGAACCTATAAATTATGAGCGGTGATTTCGCTCATTTGTCAAGGCTTGTAGCCTTATTTATAGAGAGTCTTTATATCTTTTTGTCACATTGTCACAATTTTACATCTATCTATCTATCTATCTTGAAATAATATACAAAATCAAAGTCAAGGACATACCTTCAGAAAATCTACATTTAATCGATTAAATGAAGTCTATAATTTAATTATGGGCTTAAGGAAGTTTGTTTATAAAAACAACAGCAAGCAAATGTTTTGCTCATTTTGGTATTGAAAAATTACACTTCAAAGATGGACCTAGACCGATTACAACGCTCTATCGAAAAGTCGATAAAATGCTTAAAAAAACATGACGAGCACATTTATCTTTCGCTGAAAACTAAATATTGACCGAAAACGGAATTTGACCTATTTGCATAGCGCTGTGGTCCATAAAAGCTCAATCTATCGCATAAATAACGACCAAAAATTTAATCGGTCGAATTTTATCAAGCGCTTTTTGAGGATATTGGTAACTATCTAGCTATAAAAAATGGATCGCGAATTTGACGACAATTTACAAAATAGTTCATAAGAGATGAAGTTTTACAGCAGCAGTTAAGCTTGAATTTACACCAGGTAAGTGGGACCGGAACATATAGTATACCCTAAATATCGGCAGCTGTTCCAACATACCCTAACGATTTGATCCCCTCTATACTGTCAACGACGAATACGATTAAAGCATTTTGACAAAATGGCCAGAAAAGGCAGTGACTTTTATCAATGCTGGACTATACACACCATTACTATTAATTTACAAAAATTAGGAGAGAATGGCAGATAAATTTTATTTATTATTAATTTTAATCATCCAACGTATATTATAAACAGCGCCCCGTCCAATTGTTTCTTCAAATTCTTGTTTTTTTAGTGAGTTTTATGACAATTCTTGACGGTAGAATATAAACTCGGAACCAATAGTTTTCTTGTATTATATAATGACTATTGGAAAAGTCTTCTTGCCATTTTACACGATTCTTAATGAAAAACGACTAACGCTATGAAATGTAAATTCTACTAGAGAAAAACCAACAAAAAACTCATCCCATTTAGTAATAACATTTTCAAACATCCACTATATTTATTCTAACGAACAAAGTCAAAAACGATTGAAAAGAACTAGTAAGAAGTAACATATTGTTATAAAAGCTTAACATAAAACGAAATTTAAGAACTATTTTATATAGCAACAAAGTTCCGTATAACTGTGGTTCTCACATTACAATGTCAAACTCTAAAGCGAAGAAATTCATGCATAACAATTGAACATAGTTCCGTCGAGTGAAATTCATTTACATACCCTTCAAACTGGATCTCAAGTAAAGTCATGCATTTAACATGCACAAGGAAGTCATCTCGACTTCGACTGGTTATTAATATTATCTTAGAATTTCTCATATATACAAACAAGATCTTTGAAACTTCTTGATACTTTGATCCCCAATGGATACTCAATGTATACACAATGAAAATTACATACGACCTAAGCATACATTATTTTACCATTCACCCCTATCATCTAATAAAGTATGCGTAGTCATTTAATATCATATAAAAATATATATAAAAAAATGTTGAAACGTAACTAACATTATTGTTTACTTAAATTAAAACTAACTGATATAACAATCGACGTCCAAGACAGAAATCTATAAAAATATATACCTAATAATCAGAATACCTGGTTATAACAGAGTTACTTTCGCAATATATTATGGAAATTAAATAAAAGTCACGTTGATATAAATGAACAATGTTTGAGAATAATTAAATAACAGGAATAAAATTGCTTTCAAACAATAACGAGAGCCCTTTAAGAAGAAGTGAGAAGAAAAAGAAAGAGGAGGCTCACCTTTCGCCGTTACAAAAATAATCTCGTCCAAAAAACTAATTCTTAAAATATACACTCCTTTATTTATATATATATTAATTATTATTAACGGTATGAGGCAAGCTAGAATCCCGAAGAAGGCTTTTATACCTAAAACCTGACGACCGACTCCTAAAATGTGAGCGAAGCCAAACCAACAAGTAGTATTTAATATATATACTTACAAGTATATAAAATAGTACTTCTTGTACTATACAGCATGACTGTTTGAATACTATCGATATTTAAGGACGTGATATTTGACGATCATATATGACAACAAAAAAAAAATACATATAACATAAATATTAATAAACTTCTAAGTAAAGTTAACCAAAAGCTATCTAATTAAATACGCGTCGTGTGGACACCCTAGTTGCGCTATCGACACAAAACAGATATGTAGGTAGGTAGGTACATTTAGTTATTGAATATTACGTTTATAAAATATATTACAATTAACGGATTTTGATGAAATCCGCTACGGAGTTAACTTACACCTTGAAGAAAAATATAGGTTACTTTTTTTTAATTCACCCGCGTGTAAAGTTGGTGAAGGTTTGTTAGCAATTAAGTTTTATAGATTTCGCGACGGTAAAGATATGGTATCTGCTAGTTATTTATGGATTAATATTTAAGAAATCGAAATGACTAAGTGGTTTAAACAACTGAATCTTAAACGATAATTGCAGGCTCAAACCCAAGTAGGCGACATTGAATTTTTAGGTGCTTAATTTGTGTGTACCTCTGTGTAACAAAGATTTTGGACTTAAGGTTTGTTTAGTGTTTCTCCGAACAATCATAATATTCTGTACAAAAATTAAAATAATAAATGATTATTATCCACGACGTATTAAAGGTTATGTGTGATGAAGCTGAGTACATAAGCGGACTGTTATCGTTTCATAACTTGGGATGTAAAACAAAACTTCCCTTAAATGTATTTAAATTAATAAAGCCCAATCCAGTAAGTGACAAATATGTTGGGAAATAGGGTAATATACATATATATATATGTATATATTACATATATATATATATTACATATAATAACATATAATAAAAATAAACGATCTCAAAGATATATGTATATATATATTACATATATATACATATATCTTTGAGATCGTTTATTTTTTCAAATTAAGAATATTATTAGTATTAAAAACAATTTGCTATATATACATAACTAAATCGAGATCTAATATTGAAAATCTATTATATTATATACCTTATTATACTCTACAGGATTATATAAATAACTAGCTGTGCCCGCGACTTCGTTCGCGTAGTTGTCGGAAACACTATCATGATTATCGTTTGATTGCTCACGTTGGTTTTTGTTATTATAATCGTCAATAAGATTTAATAATATGTTTTCCAGTACTTTAGCGTAGATTATATTTTTAGTTTTATTTTCTTGTGGTAGAAGAACATACTGATTTTGCCCGCAACCCGATCTTGACAACGCGACATATAGTTGGCCGTGTGAAAAGCAGTCTTGACGTAAATCGATTCCTACGTGTTTAAATGTTTGGCCCTGTGATTTATTAATGGTTACGGCAAAAGATAACTTAATGGGAAATTGAATTCTTTTAAAATTAAAAGGTAAATCATTTGGAATCATTGGGATGCGAGGTATAAGCACTTTTTGACCAACTGCCGGACCAGTCAAAACTGTTGCAACGATCACGTTATTGCGAAGGAATTTTACTTGAAGGCGGGTCCCGTTACATAAATTTGGTGGTTTAAGATTTCTGAGTAAAATTATCGCAGCACCTATTTTTAACTTCAGGGAATGTGGTGGAAGGCCGCTCGGGTTTAAAGAATTGAGAAACTCTTGTGGGTAATGGACAGCATCTTCTTGATCCATTACATTATCAATAGATGTGTAGGTAGTTATATCGCCTGGAAGTTTGGTTAAAATTAGGTCGTTAATTTCGTCAACGCTACTATTTCTCGCCGCCAATATTGCCCTTTGACACATCCATTGGTAATCTTTATTTTCTATTTCGACGATATTAGGGTAAACTTTTGATATTAAATCCTCTATGCTAGTCACTTTTTCTCCTAAATCGCGATCAATTTCAATTTTATTTTCAGAATGAGGTACTTTTCCATCTCCTATTAAAAGTAACTTTGAAGGAAAATTTGTACTTCCTCCCCCCAAATGTGCTCTCATATTCGTAGATAGTTTTAAGGTATGGACAAATTTCCATAACGGTGAACTTTTAAGGCAAGACCTTACAATGTCTGCTCTAGTTCCTCTTAAAATTACCGGTAAAGTTTGTCTAAATAAATTACCAACATCTGTGTTTTTATTGCTTATTGTTATACGGTCAATTATGACAACCCTTTTCTTAAACATAAAAGAAATATTGTACAATAGTGTACGATTGCGAATATTTTTTTTGTTAACAATTCGATGCAGGTGTATCGACATCTGGATGTAAGACAAAAGAAAAAGTCAATTGTAAATAAATAAATCACAAACAAAATTCATACTCTGCCAAAACAAACAAAACGTTCAACAGGAAATGTAATAGTAAATCTGAATGACTTTTCTTTGTCTTGGATTAGGAGAAAAGTTCATGAATTGTAATACCTGACGGTAGACATGTTTGCTTAAACACTCAATTTTGATTCCAATTTTCTGTCATTATATAGGACCACTATGTACGTATAGGGTTTTAAAAAAACATCAAGAAGAAGTGTATTTATCGAAAGACCAGATTTACAAATTTGGAGTATATCATATATTTACAAACCTACCTTGGCTGACACCGCCTCCAAAAATAACAATAATTTTAACTATAATATATTATCGTAATAACTTTGCTGACTTTTAAATAGTCTAAATATTTTTAATTTCATTTTACATAGTATAAATCTAAAAAATATTGTGATCATTGTTTGTTATTCATAGGTTTGTGTTAAGTTAGATTTAAAGTGGGTAGGTACATACTTATCTCCTTGCGTGGAAACACAGAACGTACCTACATATTGGTAAGTAGAATAAGTTACTTGATTATTAAGTTGTAGAATAATAAGCAATTATTTTTTACTTTTTAGAGCATATTATTTTTTTTCTCTTTTGAAGTCGGTTTTTTTTTGTCAAAATTTTTGTTTCTAAAAGATTCGGCCGAGTATCGCTAACGTGCTCCTTAGAATTGTTCCTTTCCCTTCCGTACCGTTACTTTGTCATGGATCCTATGCTCAGAACCTTACCAAACTTTCACCATAGTATCCTTGAAGTATATCCTTTATAATAAAAAAAGAATCATTAAAATTGGTTGGCACAATTTTGAGTTATTCACCTATTTATCGCGCACATACATAATGCACATTTAAGACTTATATCGTTTTCATAAGGATACCATCATCGTAACAGGATAAAATTAAAATGGGGCCCCACGGGAAGCACTACCTTTCAAACAAAAAAAAATTATCAAAATCCAGTGAAAAGTTATGAGGTAACAGACATATAAAAAAAAAATACAGACGAATTGATAACCTCCGAGCCGAGATGGCACAGTGGTTAGAACGCGTGCATCTTAACCGATGAATTCGGGTTCAAACCCAGGCAGGCACCACTGCATCGTGAAAACATCGTGAGGAAACCTGCATGTGTCTAATTTCAACGAAATTCTGCCACATGTGTATTCCACCAACCCGCATTGGAGCAGCGTGGTGGAATATGCTCCATACCTTCTCCTCAACGGGAGAGGAGGCCTTAGCCCAGCAGTGGGAAATTTACAGGCTGATTATGTATGTATTATTATGATTATGATAACCTCCTCCTTTTTGAAGTCGGTTGAAAACAAACAATATTAACTTAAACGTAATAAGATAAACAAACCGAACAATAAGAAGTTTAGATTGTTTCTCCTTTGGTGTTATTATTTCATAAGGTTAAGATTATAGTGTTGAATATGCTTGAACGTAATAGAAATTACTTGAAATATTGAACTACTAATTTATTTGTGTAGTCATTTTAAACGATATTCACCTATTTGCTTATTTGCATAATTTATTTTCTCAGTGATGATTAATCTGCATCGGTGAAAGTATCGCTCGCCATTTTGAACTGTTTTACGTGTGTAATGTAATTTTTATACCTTATTTATACCGTGAAACGTTTGAACTGTTTACTTGCAAATTACGAAGGAATGTTCATTGAAATTTTATCTTATATCGTAAGTTAAAACTACAGCAGATTATGATTTAAATGTAATCGATTTTAAACGATAAAAAATAATGAGCAAATAAGTTGATAACAAAACCTAATTTTGATAAATAATTTAACTATTAAGAATGTTAATTTTTTTAAGTCGTTATGTGCATTGCTACTTCGCAGAACTACACCCGCGGGTGAGAGTGGCGAGCGCGGCGGAGGGGCTGACCCGCCTCCCCCTCAGCCGCCGCCGCGCCCCGCCTGCTAGCACACTCTTAACAAATAGACATATAGTGTCACGGACTTTTTTTTTATTATTAAAAGAGGAATATATCTTTCATACACATTTTTTGAGTAACTTAAAACGTTTATGCTGCGCACGCATCGAAAGTCCATAAATGTGAATAATTTTCCCCGTTTTTGCAACATTTCTCACTGTCGCTGCGCTCCTATTGGTCGCAGCGTAATGTTATATAGCCTAAAGCCTTCCTCTATAATTGGACTATTCAACAAAAAAAGAATTTTTCAAATCGGACCAGTAGTTCCTGAGATTAGCGCGTTTAAACAAACAAACAAACAAACTCTTCCGCTTTATATATTAGTATAGATAAAAGAGCTTGGAGTTCGTATTTGTTCGTATTTGTTGCTTCGGTTTCGCTCACGTTTTAGGAGTTGGCCATCAGGTTTTAGGTATATATATAAATATAATTATATATGATATGTAGGTTGGAAGAAAACGGGAGACACAAAATGTTAAAAAAGAACATTATTGTACGATAATTATTTAATTAATCATTATAATTCAAGATTCATATGGTTATTAATTATTTACGCCACTAGAGAAGTGACAAGGAATTTTCAAAAAAATTTTTTACAGCCACACGACAGGATAATATATAATATTTATAATAACTAATATATAATAGCAAAATAACAATATAAACAAAACAAGTAAACTTCATAAGTTTTACAACCGAGTCTTGCTACAACTCTTTTGTATATTTTTTAATTATTTATCTTATATATTTTGGAATGTGAATTACGAACATTTATTGAGTGTTCACTTAAACTCGAATTGTCAATTAGAATTTATATGATGTCACATAACACGAAACACTGGACTCGAAAATGTAGCGACAATGTATTTATTTATGATAATAAGTAGCTTAGAAACTACTTAACATACATAGACCGCATAAATAATAATTCTCTTTCTTGCTTCAAAGTCGAGTAAATAGGGTAAGGTAATCATTCAAAAAATAGTTTCGTTTACTGAGTGTATATTTCTCGAGAATTCAATCGAAAGATCTTCAACATCAATAAAAAGAACTAAGCAAAAAGTTATAAGAAGAAAGTTTTAAACAGATTTCTAGAACGTACATTTTAAATGGGAGTCAAGGAGGCTTTGTCAGAGTTTACATATCAGCAATAGTTTTATCAGCGTTCGCCTATAAAGCTGAAGTGTTTTAACTTTCTTGTCGCGTTGGAAATTCAACTAACCTAAATATAATTGTGAATTTATCTATTTAAATTACTAACTAACCAAATAAAGTTAACGCTACTTTCAAAGTAATATTTCAGTAGCAGCCTTACGCTACAATGAATATGTTTTACGCTCGGCTTAACTTTAACTCTTAAACGAAAAGTTTGAAAGCAACAAATCTTGTGATTCCATTTCAAGGTCAGCACGATATTCTGTTGCGAAATATATTTAATAGATATAATTTCATGCTACGTATATTTAGTAATCGTATAATAATATTTCTTAATTAATTTATAAAAATATACTTTATTAAGTTCAATAATATAAATACTCCTTAAGTTCATATTCAATAAAGAACCGATATATTTTATTAACAAACAATAGTTCCGTCTAGGTCAGACAGTCAAAAGCATCAAGACTATTGCTTTACTTTACATCGCTTGTATGTTATGTTTCTATAAATACCATCATACAATATACAAACAGTGTTTGATACATACAAAGTTTCAATTAATAGTTCTTAATGGTGAATATGAATGAATGAATATGAATACACACGGCTGGTTGGGTACCCCTACTCATAACATATACTACAGCCAAACTGCAATACTTAGTAAAGTTGTGATCCGGTTTGAAATGTAAGTGAGCCAGTGTACAGGCAGCGTAACGTCTATGAGCGATGTGATCAGTGACCGTCTGTGACTCATATGCCCGTCTGCTTACCTATTTTATAAAAAAAGTATTTAAAAGTTAAGAAAGAAAATACACCACATTACCATTAAAATAAATAAAAAGCCTAAACGATAAAACTGTTTTGTATACGTGTTGTTTGAACTGTACACGATTTTCCTTTTTAAACAAGGTGCGATATAATTTAGCAAAACAATGTGAGTATTTGCGTGGGTGAATAATGTTTTCCACCTGGGATTTCTCTCCGCGAATGTTGCCAACCGCTATAATATAAATTGGCTTTTATTAAATCGCGATAAACTTCATGCAAAATTGATTTTATTCTGAATAACTGATTCTGGCGTTCGTTGTTCGTTGTTGCAAGATAATTATAATATTACACTCCTAATTTTTATAATATACCATATGTGTATAATATTTGCCACGACAGACATATACTTTGTTTATTTTCGGTATAATTTATTTATATCTCTGTCTTTATTCGTATGAGTATTTATATTATGCTAATGGTATAGATTATATTATATTCATATAATAAAATAATATCTCAATTTAAATATTAACTGTTCCTTTTTTTGTGTTTTTATTAAATTATTCCATATTCGAAAAAGTTTTTATCTCATCATTATTTTTTAAATTAATAGTAATTTTTTTTAAATTTACTTTACGGTTCAGCACTGTATGAGCCCGTCTGAGTATTACCAACCATTCGTCAGGTAACAATGTCTACCGACAAACAGCAATGCTTAGTATTGTTATGTTCTGGTTTGAAGGTCGAATAAGGTAGTCTGACTATAGTATCAAGGGACAGAACATCTTAATTCCCAAGGTGGCGCATTGGCGATGTTAGGAATGTTTAATATTTCTTAATGTGCGAATGTCTATGGACAGTGGTAACCACTTCAAAAAGTATCCTATACCTTATAGATTACTACATTACATTTTTACATTAACAACCTGTAAATTTCCCACTACTGGGCTCCTCTCCCTTTGAGGAGAAGGTTTGGAGCATATTCAACCACGCTGCTCCAATGTCGGTGGATACACATGTGGCAGAATTTCGTTGAAATTAGACGCATGCTGGTTTCTTCACGATGTTTTCTTTCACCGCCGAGCATGAGATGAATTATAAACACAAATTAAGCACATGAAAATTCAGTGGCCCTTGCCTGGGTTTGAACCCGCAATCATCGGTTAAGATGCACGCGATCTATCCACTGGGCCATCTCGACTCTTAGGTACTTTTTAGTAATCTCATAGACTACTAAAAGGTATTTAATAGATGTTAAGTAGAAAACTTTGGTTATATTTCAGTAATATTTTATGAAGTATTATGGACAAAGAGGGAACTATTATTATCTTATATAATTCCGTTAGATGGCGACAAGCTGTTCCTGTGGGAAATTACAAACATTACCCGTGCTCGAGTACACAGCACGGAGGTCCAGTTTAGCCACTGCAATCTAACTTTGCCATCTGGAAAAGTGTTTTGAGATGTTTGAGGAGAGCATTTGACTTGATTAAAAATGTAAGAAGTGTAGATCTTTTAGAATTCGATTTATCTTCTAATATTGATCTTACGAGATCAGTTTATTTAAATCGTGGCTTAATGTTTTTTTAATAAATTGAATTAGGGTTTCGTAGCAGTAACATTGATAATTTTAATATAATCAGTGATAATCGTTGTATGTGCACTAGACGTAAAGATAAGCTTATAACGCCAAGTCCGCAAAGTCAAAATCAAAAGCATATTTTGATTTTTGATTGTATATGCGATGTATTAACGAATTCCTTATAGGATCAATTTTTGTATCGGTCTTCCCTTCTGTCTAACACTAATTTATCAAATTCTAATGGACGAATAACATCATAATATATAAATGTCTGTAAACGTTATACTGCTGGGCTAAGGTCGTATAAGATTTGAAGCTTATTCCTGTGGATATACATGTAACAGATTTTCATCCGACATATGCAGGTATTCTCCCAAAGTTTTCCGTCACTGCCAAGCACGAGATGAATTTATAAACACAAAATAAGCATTAAAACATTCTGTACTTCTTGTCTAGATTTGAACCAGCAATCATAATCATCGTTAAGGTTAATTCATTCTAACAAATGAGCCACATCAATATGATTTTGTATTTTTGTCAAATTTTAAAGGTACATTTACCACTTTTAATCTTTTACATTCACACTGTACAGTAAAACCAAAATGTTAAAAATTTCAGCAATCGGCTTTATGGAGTTAATTAGGCGTCAATACTACGAAAGTTACGTCAAATAACCTTGAACTAAAACATTCACTTATACATTACCTAAAGTTATTTTTTCACGAAATGTTTGTAATTTCCAATTTATAACAGCTCTTTAAATTTAATGGAACCTTCACGGAGTCCGAAGTAACTGGTACTTGATTTTACCTTTTTAAGAGCATAGCAAACGAATAAACGGATCATCCAATGTTAGCCGAACCTTCCTTGTTGACATTAGTATTGCGACATTAATCATTCCATATATTACCAAATCCCCGATAACTACACCTTGTGTTTGTGAGTAAATTGGTTTCCTCTGCATGGTAAAGTTTTTAAGAAATAATCGTACTAATTATGATAATAATGATGATGATGTCCTGACATTCTTAAGTGAGATAAGGCACAGGTGCGGATCATATACAGCAATAAACTAGCCGTTAGATCAACGAGGCTGTCAAATCAATTTGTAACTAGATCATGGAACGTCCTCTAAGCTGCTACGAGCTAACACTTTGTAAATATCGACGGACGGTCGTTGTTCGTTCGTTACCAAGATTTAGGCTGCAAAAAGTATCCCTGCTACCTAATATTAGGTTCTAGGTTCAATGTGAAGAAAATCTCAAAAACACCACAAAGATTTCAGATGTCAGTGTGTAGTGTATTTAGCATAATATATATTAAAACGTTATATATATTTAAATGTTAATTATTGTCCATGGTATAATTTTGACGTATGACGTACATACATACCTTCTAGTGTGGCCCGTGGTAACGTGTATATCATTAGTGTACCGCCTTTTAAAGTCACTTCGTGTGATAAAAGATTATCTTTCATCCATCCTACAATAATATTACCGATCCCTTGGCTTGTGTTCTTCAAGTGTGTGATGATCAAGGGAGCACTCTCAAGTAGTAAGTGTCTTCGAGAGTAAGAGCCCGGTTTTCGAGGTAACAACTCCCCTTTCTATTCATCCTTATACAGTCCACTTGTCTATCGCTCGTCACAGTGTTTCCACTAATGTACCTTAAGCACGTAGCCGTTGCCACTGAACCTGAAATCTTTCCATTACCGTCAAATATGAGATATTTTTGCTCATATACTTTATATTGGATTCACTAAAAGATCTCTTGATAATCTTCACCGTAAGTGAAGAATAAAAAAATCGACGACTTATAACGCAATTTTGAACAATTACTAAAAATACTCTCAGACGAGCGTCTGAGAAAATTGTCAATGCTGCTGCCTCGTGTGATATAATCTCGGAATATATTCCCTCAAGTGAACATATACGTAAACTCGGCTTTTTCGGCTAAATAAATATTTTTCAATTGTACCTTTGAGAATAACAATTTAAAAAAAGTTATTCGAATACTGTGTGTATTTTCTGTATAATTACGCATAAATAAATCGAATAATCAAATTTACTAAGAGACTGTTGAAGAGGAGTTCAGGAGATAGTCACCTAGGATATATAGAATTTTTTAAATCCTATGTCACGTATTCTAAGGAAGTATCTTAATTAAAGTGCTAGTCAATTAAAATGATTGAATGTCGTTTCAATGTCGGATTAAATGTTTGTAAGCTAACGAGTGTTTTGTGTTATCTAAAATGTGATAATAACTTATTTCAATGTCTAGACAATTATTAACAATTAGTGCTTAAATATATACAAATATCAATTAAAAATAGTTACATGAGTAAGTATAAATATAAATCTTGACCGCGTTGAAAGTTATAGTAAGCCTAATGAATATTCTATTAAAAACTTTACATAGAGACATTATTAAAAAGTGCTGACGTTCAGAACATCAATTTTCAAGATCGCCTATCGATAAAATACTTTATCATTAAGAGAGAGTTCGAGACGACTTCAAAAGCATCATTTATCATCATATAAAAAGGAACGAAACTCTGTAGTAAAACGTTATAGAATTTTTTAATACAACATTAACTTTCGACCTTGTACTAACAGCATTGTTAAAATATTCATAAAACAGCTATTAAAACGAAAGTAGGGTATATTTGTTCGGAAAAGAAATGGTTAGTATGCGTGTGATAATTCAATGATTTTTATTTTATAAAATTACTAACAAGGGTTAATCATTTATTTTGTTACTACTTGAAAAAAAAAATACAAATATTGAATTGTGTTAATAAAATACAGAAATCTTAGGACTAAAACGAAAAAAGAAATAATTCTAAAAATAAAAACAAAAATATTTGATGTTTTGTACAACGGGCGGACTTATGGCTAATTAGCCATCTCTTACAGACAACCCAAATAATATGATAAATATTAAATCTATACTAATATATAAAGCGGAAGAGTTTGTTTGTTTGTTTGTTTAAACGCGCTAATCTCAGGAACTACTGGTCCGATTTGAAAAATTCTTTTTTTGTTGAATAGTCCAATTATAGAGGAAGGCTTTAGGCTATATAACATTACGCTGCGACCAATAGGAGCGCAGCGACAGTGAGAAATGTTGCAAAAACGGGGAAAATTATTCACATTTATGGACTTTCGATGCGTGCGCAGCATAAACGTTTTAAGTTACTCAAAAAATGTGTATGAAAGATATATTCCTCTTTTAATAATAAAAAAAAAGTCCGTGACACTATATGTCTATTTGTTAAGAGTGTGCTAGCAGGCGGGGCGCGGCGGCGGCTGAGGGGGAGGCGGGTCAGCCCCTCCGCCGCGCTCGCCACTCTCACCCGCGGGTGTAGTTCTGCGAAGTAGCAATGCACATAACGACTTAAAAAAATTAACATTCTTAATAGTTAAATTATTTATCAAAATTAGGTTTTGTTATCAACTTATTTGCTCATTATTTTTTATCGTTTAAAATCGATTACATTTAAATCATAATCTGCTGTAGTTTTAACTTACGATATAAGATAAAATTTCAATGAACATTCCTTCGTAATTTGCAAGTAAACAGTTCAAACGTTTCACGGTATAAATAAGGTATAAAAATTACATTACACACGTAAAACAGTTCAAAATGGCGAGCGATACTTTCACCGATGCAGATTAATCATCACTGAGAAAATAAATTATGCAAATAAGCAAATAGGTGAATATCGTTTAAAATGACTACACAAATAAATTAGTAGTTCAATATTTCAAGTAATTTCTATTACGTTCAAGCATATTCAACACTATAATCTTAACCTTATGAAATAATAACACCAAAGGAGAAACAATCTAAACTTCTTATTGTTCGGTTTGTTTATCTTATTACGTTTAAGTTAATATTGTTTGTTTTCAACCGACTTCAAAAAGGAGGAGGTTATCATAATCATAATAATACATACATAATCAGCCTGTAAATTTCCCACTGCTGGGCTAAGGCCTCCTCTCCCGTTGAGGAGAAGGTATGGAGCATATTCCACCACGCTGCTCCAATGCGGGTTGGTGGAATACACATGTGGCAGAATTTCGTTGAAATTAGACACATGCAGGTTTCCTCACGATGTTTTCACGATGCAGTGGTGCCTGCCTGGGTTTGAACCCGAATTCATCGGTTAAGATGCACGCGTTCTAACCACTGTGCCATCTCGGCTCGGAGGTTATCAATTCGTCTGTATTTTTTTTTTATATGTCTGTTACCTCATAACTTTTCACTGGATTTTGATAATTTTTTTTTGTTTGAAAGGTAGTGCTTCCCGTGGGGCCCCATTTTAATTTTATCCTGTTACGATGATGGTATCCTTATGAAAACGATATAAGTCTTAAATGTGCATTATGTATGTGCGCGATAAATAGGTGAATAACTCAAAATTGTGCCAACCAATTTTAATGATTCTTTTTTTATTATAAAGGATATACTTCAAGGATACTATGGTGAAAGTTTGGTAAGGTTCTGAGCATAGGATCCATGACAAAGTAACGGTACGGAAGGGAAAGGAACAATTCTAAGGAGCACGTTAGCGATACTCGGCCGAATCTTTTAGAAACAAAAATTTTGACAAAAAAAAACCGACTTCAAAAGAGAAAAAAAATAATATGCTCTAAAAAGTAAAAAATAATTGCTTATTATTCTACAACTTAATAATCAAGTAACTTATTCTACTTACCAATATGTAGGTACGTTCTGTGTTTCCACGCAAGGAGATAAGTATGTACCTACCCACTTTAAATCTAACTTAACACAAACCTATGAATAACAAACAATGATCACAATATTTTTTAGATTTATACTATGTAAAATGAAATTAAAAATATTTAGACTATTTAAAAGTCAGCAAAGTTATTACGATAATATATTATAGTTAAAATTATTGTTATTTTTGGAGGCGGTGTCAGCCAAGGTAGGTTTGTAAATATATGATATACTCCAAATTTGTAAATCTGGTCTTTCGATAAATACACTTCTTCTTGATGTTTTTTTAAAACCCTATACGTACATAGTGGTCCTATATAATGACAGAAAATTGGAATCAAAATTGAGTGTTTAAGCAAACATGTCTACCGTCAGGTATTACAATTCATGAACTTTTCTCCTAATCCAAGACAAAGAAAAGTCATTCAGATTTACTATTACATTTCCTGTTGAACGTTTTGTTTGTTTTGGCAGAGTATGAATTTTGTTTGTGATTTATTTATTTACAATTGACTTTTTCTTTTGTCTTACATCCAGATGTCGATACACCTGCATCGAATTGTTAACAAAAAAAATATTCGCAATCGTACACTATTGTACAATATTTCTTTTATGTTTAAGAAAAGGGTTGTCATAATTGACCGTATAACAATAAGCAATAAAAACACAGATGTTGGTAATTTATTTAGACAAACTTTACCGGTAATTTTAAGAGGAACTAGAGCAGACATTGTAAGGTCTTGCCTTAAAAGTTCACCGTTATGGAAATTTGTCCATACCTTAAAACTATCTACGAATATGAGAGCACATTTGGGGGGAGGAAGTACAAATTTTCCTTCAAAGTTACTTTTAATAGGAGATGGAAAAGTACCTCATTCTGAAAATAAAATTGAAATTGATCGCGATTTAGGAGAAAAAGTGACTAGCATAGAGGATTTAATATCAAAAGTTTACCCTAATATCGTCGAAATAGAAAATAAAGATTACCAATGGATGTGTCAAAGGGCAATATTGGCGGCGAGAAATAGTAGCGTTGACGAAATTAACGACCTAATTTTAACCAAACTTCCAGGCGATATAACTACCTACACATCTATTGATAATGTAATGGATCAAGAAGATGCTGTCCATTACCCACAAGAGTTTCTCAATTCTTTAAACCCGAGCGGCCTTCCACCACATTCCCTGAAGTTAAAAATAGGTGCTGCGATAATTTTACTCAGAAATCTTAAACCACCAAATTTATGTAACGGGACCCGCCTTCAAGTAAAATTCCTTCGCAATAACGTGATCGTTGCAACAGTTTTGACTGGTCCGGCAGTTGGTCAAAAAGTGCTTATACCTCGCATCCCAATGATTCCAAATGATTTACCTTTTAATTTTAAAAGAATTCAATTTCCCATTAAGTTATCTTTTGCCGTAACCATTAATAAATCACAGGGCCAAACATTTAAACACGTAGGAATCGATTTACGTCAAGACTGCTTTTCACACGGCCAACTATATGTCGCGTTGTCAAGATCGGGTTGCGGGCAAAATCAGTATGTTCTTCTACCACAAGAAAATAAAACTAAAAATATAATCTACGCTAAAGTACTGGAAAACATATTATTAAATCTTATTGACGATTATAATAACAAAAACCAACGTGAGCAATCAAACGATAATCATGATAGTGTTTCCGACAACTACGCGAACGAAGTCGCGGGCACAGCTAGTATAATATATATTAATAATTACATACAGATCTATCCGATCTAGATAGACCCGATCGAAACCTGTCCACAATTATTGGTCGTTAGTTGATTTTTAGTCGACAACATTCTGAAAAACTCGTTTAATCGAGATATTGCGATATTAAATCCCTGAAATTCAATGATATGACAGTTTAACGGGCGGCTGACTGTTTGACGTTTACGGGTGTTTTCAGAAAGCTGTGTAAAGAATAATTATTGTTAGTTTTCACCACCTTAAATAGAAAATATAGATGTTTGATAATAATAACATTTATAAAAAGTTATATGAAAAGTTTGTTTAGTTTTATTTATTTCACTTGAGTGACGCCGAGTTTTCATCTAGTATTATAATATTTTATCTTAAAGTGACCTAAATTCGAGGTACGTCTCATTTTAAAATAATTTTAACTATAAAATAAATTAATATTCTCCTTAACTTAATTTTCCTTATTTAATGAAAGGTATATAGGCTATTGCTTTTTAAATACTTTATTGAAAAAGCAATTTCGAATCGTTAATAATTCTAAGGATATAAAGTCAGTAATATACAATTGTTATAAAAAATGTTTTGAAATCAACGAATATGATATTCTACCAAACAACAATACTTAGCATTATTGGTTATTTTTAAATACTGTAATTTTTTATTTTGTCTTTCGAGTTTAAAGGTGATTGGTGGTGGTGAACAACAAGGACGAGACATAAGATTTTAGTCCTAAAGACGGTGGCGCGTTGACTACGTAAGGAATGATTAATATTTCTTACCGCGCCGATGTCTATGAGCTGTGCCAATCACCATCACGTGTTTTTACATAAAATAAAGTAATTTTACTTAATATTTTCTTAATTAATAAATTTAATTTTATAATTATATAAAATAGCATTGCGGATGTTATAAATGCAATTATATTATAGTTTATTTTGATGACTTATGGTATACTAGCTATTACCCGCGGCTTCGCTCGCGTAGAATATGAATATATTCACAAATGAACTTTAAATATTACGTAAATTTAAGACCTCTTTGTATACCACATTGGTGTGTTTCTGTTTCACGTTTCTGGATATTCTACCCTAGGGGCTGAAATCCCTTAGGGTAGTATATCCAGAAACGCTTAAATGCGAATCAACTCATTTTTAATCGGTAGCCCAAAAATAAAGTTTCATACTTCTAACTTAAAAAATTACAGATTTCCAGACTAACCTGTATACGGAATGTTAACCCAATTTCCCTCCTTAGGCGTAAAATATCCAAAAACTCTTAAATGCAAATCAACTCATTTTTAATCGGTAGCTCAAAAATAAAATTTCATGCTTCTAACTTTAAAAATGACGGACTTCCAGACTAACCTGTATACGAAATGTCAACCCTTAATTCTCCCCTTAGGCGTAAAATACCAGAAACGTTTAAATACGTATCAACTCATTTTTAATCGGTATCCCAAAAATAAACTTTCGAGCTTCTAACTTCATAATGACGGACTTCCAGACTAACCTGTATACAAAACGTCAACACCTATTTTTCCCATTAGGGCTAAAATATCAAGAAACGCTTAAATATGTATCTACTCATTTTTAATCGGTAGCCCAAAAATAAAATTTCGTGCTTCTAACTTCAAAAATGACGGACTTCCAGACTAAGCTATATAAGAAATGTCAACCCCTATTAAACCCCTTGGAGGTAGAATATCTAGAAAGACTTAAATACGTATTTACACATTTTTTATCAGTATCCCAAAAATAAAGTTTCATGTTTCTATCTTAAAAATGACGGATTTCAATACAAACTTTCAACCCTTATTTCACCCCCGTAGGGGTAGAATATGCAGAAACACTTAAATAAGTATCTACTCCTATTTAATCAGTATCCCAAAAATAAAGTTTCATGTTTCTAACTTAAAAAATTACGGACTTCCATACAAACGTTCAACCCCTTTTTTATTTTTTTTCTCGCTGGAAAAACGCGTTACGCGCTTCCCCCGCGTGATAGAAAGTGGGGGGGTGTGTGGGACTCCCCGGAGCCCTGGACGCCGAGTGCGCCCAGGTACGCCGGGTTTACCCACTAAAAAACCAGCGGTAACCTCTCCGTCTTTCGGCGGGCGCCACGGGATCGCTTGCGCATGCTACCGTGACGCCCTGACGGTCGGCCTGCCTATGCGGGCCTCCAACACCTAGAGGGGGTTCTCGGGGTACTGAGACCCCCCCTAGTCCCTGCGACACCTATTGGGGCTTGGGGAGAAGGTGCGCGTAGCGCTTCTTCCTCCTCCCCGGTCGTCTTCGGCGGAGCGGGTCTGCAGCGGCATCCTCTTCCCGCTCCCGCTCCGAGGCTTCCTTCTGCGACATCACATTTTCGCAGAAATGAAATGGACGAAATGCTGCCCGAAGCTGCATCGACCGTCCAGGATGAGGCCCAGATACTTCACCTGGGCCTGCACCTTGATCACCGTCCCCCGGTCAACCCCTTATAGCACTTTTTCCAAATAAAAAGTAGCATATGTCCTTTCTCAGGCTCTAGACTATTTGTGTACCAAATTTCATTTAAATCGGTCCAGTAGTTTTGGCGTGAAAGCGAGACAGACAGACAGACAGACAGACAGAGTTACTTTCGCATTCGATTACCGAATTAGAGACGCTGCTTTCATTTATTGCCCAATCTCATATAAAATCGTACGTGACCTTTTTCTACATTATTCCTTCTTCAGAGGGGTAAATGACCTTTATACCTTGAGCTCCTCAAACAAGTTTTCATTTATTGCTAATATTTAGTTAGCAGAGTATTAGGAATTCATAAAAAAGTCCACTGATTTATTTTGCTATATGAAATTGGAGCTTATACTGCGGCACTTTTTTTTCTATTTATGTATCATAAAGGCAAACGGAATAATAAAGTATTTCTTTAATTATACTGGCTTACTCAAATTTCTAATCGGAACACAGCAATACAAAGTATATTATAGTTCAGCGGTAGAACAATATTTAGTGGTGCGATATACCGCCGGTCTTTTTATCCGATTCACAAAAGACTTCTTCGCGAAGTCCTTTTTCAGCGTAAGATAAATAAAATAAATCCACATTAAGTACGTAAAAATCAGAAGCGCTTGTCCGATTATGAATTCGAAATCTTCGGTTAAGATGTTAGTGTTTTCTCCAATAATATAATAATTATTATTTATTTAACTTTTCCCACACCTTTAAATTGGTACCAAGTTCCCAAGTGGGGCTCTACAGTTCATTTTAAATACCAATAATAAAATTAGTGATATTTTTTTCCTCTAATTTTATTCAATTTTTTACAGATTTTCATAGAATATTATGTAAAATTCATATTCTATTCTCAATCGATTATCAAAATATCTATTAGCAAAACAAACAGGGCGTAATGAAAAAGAAACATAAGTATTGTTTATCGAGTACTGGCGTCACCTAATGATAATACGCATTAATATTCTGAGAAGCGCAGTATGGAGTGGGTGTACCCATGTAATGGGATAGTCGTGTTTGATATGTCAATCTATTACAAGCATTAAGCAACAGCAAAAAAGTCTAGGGATCATTGCGTAGAAATATTTTAAGGCAAAGTGCGTCGTAATTTTTATCTCTTCAATCTTCAATCTCTAGATGTTTTCCGTCTTGTATGATAATAAAATTTAATTTATATAAAGTATAGAGTAACAACCGGTAAATGTTTCACAGATGTTCTAAGACCTTCCTTTTGTGGCTATTTGACAGTTTTTTTTTTTCGGATAATACAGTCCCTGACGTTAGTTTCGTTCACCGCTGAATAGGAAATGAATTACAAACAAATATTAAGCACTCTACAAATAAATTAAGACCACAAATTTACACTTAATATTCTCGTTGTTTAACTAGAACAAAGAGCTTTTCAAATTTATAAAATAGATGTTTAATTAAATGAATTATAATATATTTAGTTTTTCTTTACAAATTTGGTCTGCAAGTCATTCAATGATGAATAATTAATATGTGTAATTTCATTCCAAGTGATGAATCTAATTTTATTAATGGTATCAAAGATTTTACACTAATTTATGGTACGATAGCAGAAACCGATTAAACATTAATTAGAAAGCTTGATTGATGGTGTAACTATAACTTTATCGAAATCTGTAATAAATGTTTAAGGGTAACAATCCACCTAATCTTATATGATACTATATAATACAAAATACTAAGAAATATGGCATTTATTCAGTATTTAGCCTAAATGTAATGTACTATTAAAATTTGCTTATCTACTGATGATTTGCGTAATTTACTTAAATTATATGGCTATGTAGATTTGTGAATTTATGTGTTAGGAACAAGTATAACTCGAGACCTCAATGCAAACGTGTGGATTTTTAAAAATCGAATTTTAAAAAAAAGAAACACAGTTATGTTTTGGGTCATGGCACCTAAACTTAAGACAGATATCGAACTGTGCAAGTGATATTATAAAGCACAAGTGTGTTCACAAAATCAATTTCACTCTCTATCCTCACTCTGATAATCCGATATGACATGATCTGAGATAATTTAACCTATACCTTAACGTACTCGTATTGTACTTAAAACCGAACACCGTCTATATGAATGGACCCAGAACTTCAATCCAAAACCTTGTAATCTGCAGTTTCTTAATCAAAACATAATCAAATAAAATAAAGACTTCATGTCCTTCAATATCGATCACGTTTATATTAAATATTATATCGTTTACGTTTTGTTTTACAGTGTGCGGCTGTTGTTGCAATGTTGTTATAAAATTTTTGTTACCTATAAAAAAAGTTACATTTTTTTAAATTTTTTAGTAATTAGTTGGTAATTTGTAATTGTCTTATCTTTCGGAATTTGCATTTTTATATTGTATTATTATTGTTAGTAATTTTTTTTCCCCCTTTTTGTATAACATAGTCGAAAAAAAGTTGTGTTAGGTTAATAGATAAAATTGTCCTTTTTCATGCCGTGATAACTTTTAATTGAAACAACACTCAGCTAAAAATGTAATTACCTTTATTTTTAAAACCTATAATGTATGTTATGTAAGTAGTCCTTAATAATTAAAAAAAAAAAAACAAATTCTAACAAAACTAGGCGCAAAATTCACTTACATCACGAAATAGAATTATATACTTCTTTTTTTTATGAAGGAATAAAGCTGGTAGCAGTAATTAAATGAGGAAACAAAGACTCTCTTCTTTTTAATCCTTGTCATAAAAAATAATTGGCATATTACCTGGTTCGGCATATAATAAGTTTTTCCCAATTTAATAAAAATAAATGAATAATTTTTGATACAGCCGAACAACAACTTTTTCACAAATTTGTATTCGAAGCAAAGTTACTAGTAAAAAATAACCATTCATAATAACCATAAAGTGTCTTATTTTAACATGAAACTTCGCAATTATCGTCGCAGAGCTCGAAAGGTCGCATTCAGGTAAAGTTCTTCATCGTTATTTTTCTAAGTCAATATTTTATCGAAAGTTTGAAATGTATAACGGTACAAATATTTCTCAGGAACGCAATTTTACTATTCAATCATTAACAAACCACTTCGCTTCGTTTATTTTCAGTTGAAAATTGGACCATTATGCTATTCTGGAATGTAACGTGAGTTAAATATAAATATTTTTTCATTGATCAATATAAACAATTTTATGGCCAGCAAATATACAAATAAAGAAATTCTGCGTATAAATCTGTAAGGAAAATCTATTACGAAAGTATTTTTGTAGACATTATATAAATAATATAAAAAAAAATTATAGCTGCGTAAAATGAGAAAGGAACTCTCGATCTAGGTTAGCCTCAGGGCTTAATGGACATTATTTTCTTTATTGTTTAGAAAAACGCATTTACACGTTTCCACTGCATAAAGCGGGTTACATGGAACCACAAGTAACTGAATGCCGGAATACATAATTAAAAACGGTACCTTCTTCGTCTCTTCGAAGGGTGCTCTTCGAAAGGTACGGTATTGCTTGTGCATACAACCGAAGCGGGCCTCCAATATAGGGGGTTCTCAACTCCCCTAGTAGGGACTACCTCCTATGACTCTAACAGTGGGGTAGAAAGTTTGAGATACTCTGTCAACTTCTAAATAACAAAACCACGAAGGGCACAAAATGGATCCAATGTCAGCTGCGAAAATCACCAAAAATATATTGAATCTAAACCTGAAATTGTTAAGGATCATGACCTCCTGACCGTTTTCAGCCACTGATATTCTAGCCAACTCTACGGGTGCAGGACATATAATAATGCACAAGTTTTTGCGGAAACACAAGTGCGCTGTTTTTTCCTCACACCCACAACCCAATTAGACGTCAATTCCAATACGATCAATTGCCCTACGGAAAGAACAGTACTTACAACTGTGCGGGCTCTCTGTGGCATTGAAAACTGTAAACACTTAATGCAGCGAGGACAACAGATATTTTTTCGACAGATACTGATATTATTGGGTAATAACTTTTTAGTTGCCTAAGCCGGGATTTGAAACCAGAGATAAGCTAGCCAAGATACTACGTACTAATAAAGATACAAACGTCACTCAGACGACTAAACGATAAGGATATAAAATTATGCAAAAACATTTAACCCCGTAACGAAATTTTACGGAGATAGCTTGAGATATTTATATCACAAGTTTAATATTTAAATCGCACCGCACTCTGCCCTACTTTTCTCCGGCGGTAGGAATGCAAATTATTATTGTGGTTGAGCGGTCAAAAGTTCGTCGTAGAATATCTTGTATTCTTGCACTTATATTCATGTACGACAGATCACTTTATACTTGTAGAAGATTTAAAATTTTGTATACATCATTTAAAATATGTTTTGTCAGTTAACATGCTTATAAAATTACTTTACGTTATTAAAGTTTATACTATTTTTTATTCATTTTGGTACTGTTTTATAATTCAGTTGCATGACATACTTACAAGTGAACTATTATTATTAACTATCTAACTATTATTATTACTAAATAAAATCTGGTACGTAAATTAAAAACGTTTAGAAATGTTTTTAAAATTAAATAAAAGATATGTATTTTTAAAGAACAGATTTTTTTAACTCTGTTTTGGCGCTTAAGAGAGCGACTATAGGATACACCAGAGCAATTGTCTTATTTTTCTTGTACAATAATTATCCATTCATATTCTACATAGATCCCCTTTTTTGTTAATAGCTCACTTTTAGAAGTGGTGGTATGTCCTTAAACATTGACATAGGCGTTTCCAATATAAAGCCACTTGCGCTTTCGCAATTAGCAACGGTTCGCTGGACGTTAATTACTTGTAATGGTACGATATTTAATCTACTGCCTGACGGCAGTGCCCAAATTGCTGCCTTTATCGAAAATAAACAATTGATTCGTTTATAAAAGGCGTGGTAGACACTTTCAAGGAGTAATGCTTTGTTTACATTCAGGGTTAATTATTATTGATACTAATGATATATTTCTGCAGAACAAATGTTATGTATGTTTTTTTTTTAATTATTTATATAATAGAAAAAAAAACCTTATTTAAAATATTATAACTTAAATTTAAAAACAAATAGAATAATTTTGCTGGCCAATCGATTTTTTTTTATTGTTTTTTTGAACAGTAACGATATATTTTTTTGTAGATGATGCATGCATGAACTAGAATTTTTGTCGAACCTTTTGTCTTTTTCATGACATTCACCGATGCCGGGAAAAAAAAAACTATCTGACCTTGTATATTTCGGTTAACATCAGTAAGGTTTTTTGATATTTCATCTGTACCTATGACTACAATCTGTTTTTCAGCTCTAAGCAAAACATTGTAAGCATAGCATATATTTTGTCTATTTTGACCGAACTAATGGTAAAAAATCCTTAACTAATTAGATTAATAGAATAATAAAAAAGACGAGCTATTTTTTAAACTATATTCAAGATAACATAAATTATTTTGTTAATATTTTTAGTTTTACAGACCTTCTTTTTTAGATATAGATAAGTATGTAAGGCAAATTCTCAGATATATTAAAATATAATAATCGTTTTCTAATTATATTTTATATACTCTATAGTTATAACACAAAAAAAATGGGTCATCTTTAAGTGGTCACCACTACTCAGAGACATTGGTACTGTAACAAATATTACTTATTCCTTATATCACCAATGCACTGCACTTTGCGATCTAAAACGTTATGGCCCTTGCACATGCAGTTGCACTGCCTTACTTTACAACAGTACAAAGTATTGCTCTTGGTGGTAGTATAATGAGTAGGTGGTACCTACTTAGGCTTGCTCAGAGCCCTACCACTAATATAACACAAATATTAATTATACTATTATTATACAAGTTTACATTATTTACGATTATTGAATATATTATTTTATTAAAAATGGGTAGGCAGATTGGCGAATGGGCCCCCCGACGGTACGTGGTCACTTCTACTGTAAGAAACATTACATCGCCAATGTGCCAACAAACTTGGAAACAAAATATTATGTCCTTGTTGCTAACAACTTTCCATAAATAAACAATACTTTTGAAACTTTGTAATTAAACTGTATATCGCATTTGCCCCCAAGTAAATAAACTAGTTGTCCGTTCCCCCTTCATACTTCAGTTCTCCCCTTGAAGTTAAAATTTCTAATATTCTTTAGTGAGCGTCTACGTCGCAAAAGGAGTACATAACATAACAAAAACAGCCTGTAAATTTCCCACTGCTGGACTAAGGCCTCCTCTCCCTTTGAGGAGAAGGTTTGGAGTATATTCCACCACGATGCTCCAATGCGGGTTGGTGGAATACACATGTGACAGAATTTTGTTGAAATTAGACACATGCAGGTTACCTCGCGATGTTTTTTGCCTTCATCGCCGAGGACGAGATGAATTAGAAACACAAATTAAGCACATGAAAATTCAGTGGTGCTTGCCTGGGTTTGAAGCCGAAATCATCGCTTAAGATGCACGCGTTCTAACCACTGGGCAATCTCGACTCTCGGCCACTCGCAAAAGGAGTAACAATGTTAAATTCAAGTCATTCGACCTATTGTTTCGAGATCTCATTATGTTGTAAAATGGCAAATCGTTTATATATAAAAACAACTAAGGGCGTATTTGTGTACGCTTACAAATCGAATATGATTCTATTCCATTCCATTTTATTCATTCTTCATAAAATATGACCGTATTTTGTCCTTACATACAAGTTGTATAAGTATAGGATTGTATCCCGGCGTATTTTATTCCCAAGATTATAAACCTAACCGTCTATTCAAACTGTAATTATATTTGATGTTTTTTTAAAGACTAGTCGCGTATAATTTACACTGATTATTAGGCCAATGACCAGAAGGGTGGAGCATTATATTTTTCTATTGTTTTAAATAATTAAAATATTAATATTACGTTATAATGATAATGTTGTTTTTAATGTTAATTATCATTTATAAATTAACTGTTTTCGAATGTTTAAATTCACTCTTGTCGCGTTCGTTTCAAAACAACTCTACACTATAAAAATGTACTACGTACTTTAGTGTATCAAAATCAAAATATACTTTATTCAAGTAGGCTTTATACAAGCACTTTTGAATCGTCATTTAACAAACTGTTTAAAGTAAAGCTACCACCGGTGCGGAATGTAGATTCTACCGAGAAGAACCGGCAAGAAACTCAGTAGTTACTATTTTTCAAGATCTAAGAATACAGTCATGTTAGTTAAATACAATTATATATGTATGTTATGTCTCCTGCCTGGAAGTCAATAAGCATTAGCTCCAGGCTGTTTTATCATCTATATAATCTTGTATCGAATAATATGCCTTCTTTACCAATGTATTTTTTACAAATGACTTGATCTATGAAACAATTATTTGAATTATGAATTTTCTTTTTAATAAATAAAATGAATTTGCTAAGCATTTTCAGTAACCATAAAGAAGTAAAAAAAGGCCACAACTGCACCAGCGCTAAAGTAATTCACATAAAACTTTAACTGCGGGCTGCAGCTATTCACAGATTCTAGTTTCCTCAGTTGGCGAAATGAAAAATGTATGGTCTCTGGTTATTGAACCGAAACAGCCGTTAGAATTGGATTCTCGCCTACTGCTAACATTTAGAAAATATGCGGTTTTCTAAACAACGTAACTTATATCATTCGAAATATAAATAAGATAAAAAAAACACCTGTGGCTATATGATAAAAAGTAGATGGATGATTAATCTTGATCCACCAAAATCATTGTGTGTATTTCTATAATATAATTCGACGATTTTTACATTTATTCACTTTATAGTCGATAAGTTAACTAATAATAATCCTCGACAAAAAACTATGTAATAGTCGTTTGTGTCACATTGATTTGATTAAATTTCTAGCTTTTTTACTGGAACCACTACAACGAACGAATCTATGATAGGCTTACTTTTATATGAATCTTGATAATTATGTGTTTAAAAAAAACGTGTTAGTCAACTTAAATAAATTACATGATGTATTTTGATTGACTGATTTAAATTAGACGATGGATGTCATGAAGTGTTTCTTAACCCAAATCGTTTTATTAATGACATTTGATACAGCCTGTGATATTCTATAAGAATTCACTTTGTCTCTCTCGTGTAACGTTGAAAGCCGATTGGCGGTGAGCTGTTATGATGCGTGTAACCTTTAAGTGTACTAATTATTATAGTCGATGACACGTTTTTCTTTCCGATATCACACTATCGTGATGTGCAATTTTTTTTATGTAATATGTAGACAGGCAATTGGGCCAATTGTTGGTAAGTGGTCACCACCGCCCATAGATATCGATGATGTAAGAAATAATAACCATTCCTTACATTGCACCTTGGGAGCAAGATGTTACGTCCCTTGTGTCTATAGTTATACTGGCTCACTAAACCTTAAAACCGGAACACAACAATACTAAATATATTGGGCGAAGAATATCTGACGAGTGGGTGGTACCTACAATACCGACAATTCCAAGTTTGTTATTAAATATATATATTTAAGATTAGTCAGATTAAGATCAGTTGCAATCGAATGTAAGTTAAGGTTGGATCTAACATATGTTGTGTTTATTTATTTTCTCTGCGTGGTACACAATAAAAATATAAAAGTAAAAATAAAGTAAATATATGTATTTCATATAAAACATTTAACGCATAAGGATATGCTTAAAAATATATTATAACACACACAAACACAGATGTGTGTACAGAATATAATACGTCGATCCAAATTGTTTACATGCATTGTTATCTAAGAGGCACTATGAAATATTAATGATAATAAACAAAGACAAATACCTATTACATAGATAGTATTGATGTTAAAATATAGATTAATTATTGAAATCTATACTTATATTACAAAAGCGAAAGTAACTCTGCAACCTCTACACGGTTAAAACGCTGAACCGACTTAAATGAAACTTCGTATGGTGATAGGTTTGATTTTAAGATTTGAGTCCCAGGAAGGACATAGGCCATTGTTTGTGTGCTATTGTTAAAGTTTAATATAATTATGCGTGGGTAAAGCCACAGGCTCAGCTTGGATATAATAAATTCATGTCTCATTCGTTTCTTATCTTGATCGTGAATTCTTTATAAATTTCGTTATCTTGAAAGATTTATAAACCTATTCTTCTGAAATTCCTTCTCCGACGTTTTCTTGGCTTTTTATCTAGTCAATGCGCCAGTTTAAGATCTTGAGTAATTTATTCGGTCTTAATTCAATTTAATCTGATCGTTGAAAACGGATTATTACTAAGATTTTGTTAATCCTTTCTTTATATAATACTTATTCTAACTAAATATACTTTTGATGTTTCTTCATATCATTTGTAATATTTTATTTACAAAAGATCGTACAACCTTTAACTAATATTTAGACAATCACTACAATAAATATTCGTTCTTGTATTTAAGTGTACACTTATGAAAGTTTTGAATAGTTTTAAATTTTATATTTATGAAGACTTGAAATAATGTTTTGTGAGTCAATTATTTTATATCCAGAAAAAAAAAGCTACAATTTTTTTCGTTATAACGGAGAAATGCAAATAATAAAATAAGCGTTGAGGTTATTAAATCACAGACAAAGATTTGAGGTTATTCTGACACTGCTTGTTAGTGAATAAGTAATGACCCGCTCGAAAAATTTAGCGGTACCTACATCTTTTTTATTGAAACATATGTACATGCTCCCGTTAAAATTCATGTATCCACTTGGCCAACTTGAATCTTACCTTGTTCTTAATGAATAGCTATGAAAAATGTAATAATAAAAAATCTTGACAGGGCCTTTATATTTGGTCAGAAAAATTCTAAAAATATATAACCATTAACCTGCAAATTTAAATACTTCTACGTCACTTAAGCGATCAATAACCTAAAGTAACTCCCGTCGTGATCATTATCAAAAGAATTGCCAAGTCATTAGCCCATCGTTATGACAGATTTTTTAAATTTAACGACGTTTTTTCGCATAAATTACTTGTTCAATATATTGTTAAAATAACTGAAATATTCTTTGATTAAAATGATCTTTCGAAATTATATTTCGTGTGCTTTTTTATATTTATCAATTAAGATTGTTTTTTTTTTTAAATACAGTACTCTTGTATATTTCATAAACGTTATTAATAAATAACGTTACAACTTTGAGTGCGTCATTTTTTTTTACATATAGAGTGCATCCTTTTTCGTTTCTCATTCTTTTTTAGAATACATCAAATTATATTTTTTTATTAATATGTACCTACTAATATTCTTATTTTTTAACCAAACGTTGATCAAACTTCAATGCTTCGAGCGCATCAAATAATAATCTGACTTAAATTAAAATTTTAGCCAATACTAACTAAGTGTTTCATTATTTTTTCTATTTTATTATCAAGACAAACAGACCAACGACTAATAATATACGACACATGATAGTTTACAACTTCAAGCATTGGAACTGTAAGAAATAAACTATTTCTTAAGTCCGTCAACGCTCTAGGAGGTCGTTATTTTGCCTATAATTACACCAGTACCCATACCCTTCACACCGGAATGTTTCCCGGTATGATACACGACCAGACGCGCCACCACATAATTCTACTTCATATAAACAACAGAAACAAACACAAATTAAATCAAAATGATAACGTAATCTGATATAGGTGTTTCTTTCATCATAATTTCATATTTTCAACGTATTGTCAAATATAATTTAGACGTTCGTCAATATCATTCAATAAATTAATGCATATGCAGCAATTATCCGACCCAGATATTTCGCTTCAAACAAAGCAAATATAACGACAGACTGACGCAAAATCAATTG
Organism: Vanessa tameamea; assembly: GCF_037043105.1. NCBI lineage: Eukaryota > Metazoa > Arthropoda > Insecta > Lepidoptera > Nymphalidae > Vanessa > Vanessa tameamea. Next base: position 5,379,599 of record NC_087322.1, read on the forward strand.
TCAATTATGACTACTTCATATCTCCAGAGGGCGACATCGAATCAATTGCCGTAACAATTAACAACAATTTTGATATTCTGAAACCTGATCATACATTTTACTGCTTAAGTAATTTATTGGTGCATTGGTGATAATATTAAGTTTTTTTTTTCTTTTAATACGTCTAATGATTAAATTGCACAATTGCATTGCATCTTTGCACAAGCTTTATGTTTAAGCGCAAAATAATACAGATGTGAGAGGAAGTTTGTCAAGTATGTATGTTAATTATATACGATGGTTGCTTATATTAAAATATAATATTCACTGTTTTAAATTACTTTTATTAATAAATGTATTATTGAGCCCTTAATTTTGACTTTAGAATTGCAATTTTACGTCTTACAATTTATGTAAGAACACTTTATCAAAACCTAGATGCTTTGATAAAGTTGCCGAATAGGCCATACTGTCGATTTGAAAACTCATTGAATGTCGCAAGCGAAGCACGTTTTTGTAATGTATTTAAAGATAAACTTATCTTTTATAGAAGAGTTTGTCGTAAGACGTCAAATTTTTGTGCAATATGTCGCTGGAACAAAATATTTTTCATTACTCATCATAAAATAATCATAAAAGAGCTGGGGAGAAACTTCGGATTTTAAAAAACCCTCGTAACTATTTATACGTTGAAAAAATTCGAAACTTTGCATGCAAAGCAAAAACTTCAACTAGCATTTCTGAAAATCTATCCCCAGGGGGATGACTAGAGAGAGGACACGGAGGGTGTATTAAAATACATAACACTGGCACTTTTAATCACGAACTATTTCTGAATTTAAAATTGAAAACAAATCTAAACATGCATACATGAAGGACTACACACAAACAAGGTACGGTAGCAGTAAAGCTACAGAATCTACAGGTCAAAATAAGACTGCTTTTATCTTTGAGATTTAAGAGTAAATTCGAAAAAGAGCTAATTCATTTAAAATACTATAATATGTATACCTATGTAGATCTTAGTCAAATGCTTAAAATATTATTTTACGGATTTCGCTATGACCGTCGATTAGCTTTGCTTCTAAATAATTTAGAATGACATACATTATTTTGAATACGCAGATCGTTGCGAAGTGTTCTTATATACAACGGTTTTATTCTCACGAGAAGCTTATAAAAAATGCACGGATAACGCCATTGCCGAAACAAGATATGTGAAAATTGTATTCGTTTCTTCAATAGGCATACTTATATTTTTAGAGAATAAACAGATTTTTTATCAAGAGCCGAGATGGCCCTGTGGTTAGAACGCGTGCATCTTAATGGATGATTGCGGGTTCAAGCCCAGGCAAGCACCGCCGAATTTTCATGTGCTTAACTTGTGTTTAAAATTCATCTCGTGCTCGACGGTGAAGGAAAATATCGTGAGGAAACCTGCATGTGTCTAATTTCAACGAAATTCGGCCACATGTGTATCCACCAACCTGCATTGTAGCAGCGTGGTGGAATATGCTCCAAACCTTAGCCCAGTAGTGGGAAATTTACAGACTGTTAATGCTAAAAAAACAGCTTTTTGGTACATAACAAATCTTCTGCATTTTTACTTATTAATATAGAATAAAATCTTTAGATTACGCATTGCAAGGCGAAAACGAATCTAAATTTATTTACTTAACACGTTTAATTTATCCTAGTTGTCGCCCGCAGATTCGCTCGCGTTATAAGAGTTATTCATAGAGTGTTAGGCCTAAAGAAGTAGCCTTTATCCTTCTGCGGATTCGGTTCAAGATTACTTAACACCAAATTCTAATTTTATAATAAAAACTTTAGTTGTTTATTATTATTTTTTTATCTATGCAAATAATTCGATTATTGTGACATATACCGCTTGAAGTCATTATACTGATCTAATTTTTTCACGAAATTATACGCACAGTATGATTTGTATATATGTTACGAGTCAATGAGATAATATTCATGTATAATTTACAGATAAGTATCCAACACTTTATAAACCTCACAGTATAGGTATGAAGGTAAATATTTAGTCTCAAAAAGAAGGATGGAAATGTTTTCTTCATTATTTCTTTAATTCTCTTATATCCGTATATATAAATACCCAGCGTTCTGAGAATAATTAGTCGTGTAAGGTAATTATTTTATCCGCCTATATTACTTGACCTATAATAATCATTAAAAACAATGAATTTTTAAACAAAAAGTTGCTGTAATATTCTTGCAAATTAAATTTCTGTCAGATATGTTCAAATATAGAACTAAATAGTCAAACTACTATTAAGTTATATAGTTTGATATAATCTTGGAACTACGTACAATGATTCAGATATAATTTTATATATCATATTATATTAAGGATGATGAACATAATTGTACCCGTTCCAAATATCTACTTTACCTTAGACAAATGCAAATAACCACGGCATTAAGTTATCAAGATAATTCACTATCATTAAATTAAATTCCTGCGGTCAAAGCGGAAGTTACCGTGGCCACTATTTTACTGTAATAGCAATCAAATAAATTATTCACGACATCCTTGCTGGGCCAAATAAATTGACGTTTCTATCATAAAATTCAGCTACTACATAGGCAAATTATATAAATTAAATTTGGGTTGTCTGGAAGAGATGGCTAATTAGCCATAAGTCCGCCCAGTGTACAACACTTGTAATCAACATTTATTTTTTATTTTTCCTTTTTGTATTTAATAATTTTGTTTAACTTTTTTTTTCTGTGTGTTTCGTGTTGTTTGTGGTGTACAATAAAGTATATTTCAATTCAATTCAAATTAAAAATATATACAGATCAGACAGAGCGTGGTTTACTAAGTTAAGGTTTACAATTAATAAAAAATCGTAACTACCGTATTTATTTAATTATAAAAAGAACACTTACATACGTCAAATATAAAATTGCGAATATTAAATAAATTATTATTTATTTAATAAAAGATCGTAACTACCGGAATCGACGATTTTTTTAATCGATTTCAGAAACCGACCCAGTAGGTTATTGTAAATTTCAACTTGGACATAGAAAAATAAATTTGTTGTTATATTTAAGTATAGCATCCCTTTAGAGGTCAAATGCCGCAAGTAATGACAGGAAAGTAATGATCATTGCGTTGGTCATCGGGGTGAGATCACGGGACGATTACTCGAACTTGTCGGATAAATTACGGATTCAAAACGATTAATTTCACAGATATTCTTGTATTTCCTGGTAGTTTATAAGAAATAAAGTAAAAAAATAGCAAAATATCATACTTTTCATGTAAAAATTCTTTTGGCATAATCGGATGTATTTCGAACGTAAATTAATGGCTCCTGGTAAAATTTTAGGCTGTAGCGAAATGTCATAGGTACTTATTACAGAAAAGTAATTTGAATAAAGAATGTTTTGATTTGATTAAATATCAACAAATAAAAAGTATGAAGAGGTATTATTACGAAGTATTATTACGAAAATGTTCAATCTTTCAGCTTTCAAGTTTAATCTACATATTGTAATTTTATATGTTTGATAATATATTATACTTAGTATTATATATAGAACCACATATAATATGTGATGAGTGGGTTGTACGCAGACAGACTAGTTCAAAAGTCTTAACGTTGAAAATCGTTATTTACTTTCAAATGTTACAATATAATTAAATAACACCTCGCATTATTGCCACCACTGGTGTTGGAAGGTTAGTTCATTTTTTGCCCAGAGGATCGGAATTCCGATTCAACAGGAAAGGGCTGCTAGCCTTGTATCCACCATTGCACGCGGCCGCGATTTGTACAAAACTACTTTTAATTTTTATTTGCATATTACCTATATATAAAAATAAAAATTAAAAATACAACTTAATTTTAATAATTCTTATGTAAATAATATGACAATTAATTCACATATACGATAAAAAATATTATATTATGAAATAGTTCAAAGCGGCCGTCCACCGTCTCCAGCTATAATTACTGAAATCGATTGATGCCAGCGAAGCTTGGACACTGATTTAATGTGCACTTGTGCTGGTAATAATTATAATCGTAATCATTTTCATGAAAAGCATACACTTCAAACGATTTAATGATTGAGCCGAAAGTAATAATGTGAAAGAATTAAAAATATAAGCATTATTTTGGGTCAGTTATAACAGTTTTCCCAGACACACCTGAAATTTTACCAAATTCGTACGATTAAATGTTATTAGTTTAAAAAGAAATATCGCTGTTCTGAACGCAACTAGTTGATCACATACCTTCGATGCCAGATGAAAACCGATACAGGGTTTTTGGCAACTTGCCACCGGTAAGTAGCTGAAACTAGTAATTTTCTGTCTTAATACTGTAACACATTTTTCAACGTAAAGTCGGTTTGTGTGTTATTCAATTGCATTTTTATTTTATTCGTGGTATCAAAATTGGGTAGTTTTGTCAATAGAAAAACAATAGCAAATAGCAATGTTTTATTTTTGTATTATTTAGCTAGGCGGATGGGAAAATAGGCCACCTGATGGTAGGTGATCCCCACCACCCATATACAATGACGCTGAAAAAAATTACAACTATTCCTTATATTGCCAATGGCACATTGGTGATGTTATGTCGGTTGTGACTGTAGTTACACTGGCTCACTCAACCTTCAAATCGAAACACAACAATTCTAAGCGTTTTGGCAATAAAATATCCATTGAGTGAGTGGTATCTACCCAGACAATTTCTGCAAGCCCTTCCACCAAGTAAATATTTTGCATTTGAAGCATTTCTATTTAAGATTCATCTCGTGCTCGGCGGTGACGGAAACATCGTGAGGAAATCTACATGTGTCGGAAGTAATTCTAAGACGTATATCCTCAAGTGTCTTTGGAGCAGAATAGTGGAACCAGCTTTAAACCTTGTTTTATCACTTCAGAAGAATATTTACTGATTATTTATTTTATTTTATTTTACTTTATTAGTTAAAGTAAAAACACATTATATAAATGCCCCGTTTATATGAGTCTAAAACATATTGCACCACGCTACTAATTGGAAGGCTTTATTGGTACCGTTTAATTATTGTTGAGATTTTTTTTTCAAATATATTCACCATCCAAATACTAAAGAAATTTCAAACTTATTTTTAATTAAAAATCAAGTTGAGTTATATTGACTTAATAAGAGAATTAAATACAAAAAAAAAACATATAATATACTGGGGCCTAAAAATAAAAGTTGAAGAGTTCTTGAATAGCCCTCGTCCTCGTCGTTGGACGTTCTACTTTTCCGAGGTAAATTTTATTGTAGATAAGAAAATATATTTTGGAACTATTTTAAATTATCTAATTTGTAAACTTTGTGATTTTTATAATGATAATACTGTTTAAATTTAGAAATGACTGACGTTTTCTTCGCTGTATATTTTGATATTGATGTTGTTTGAATTATGTATGAATAGTTTTGATTTATTTGAATTCCTTGAAAAAAAAACATAATTATATTCATGCAACGTTATTCGCTATATGTACCAGCAGGTTGATGATTTGGAGACAAGGATTATATGGAGCAAAATATTGTAATGCTAAAAGACTTTGCAAACTAGGTGTGGTCACGTCATGAGGAAGTAGAAACACTGCGATAGACAGTTGTAATATTATAACTTCGAACATTGTAGCAGAACCAATGAGAACAAACGAATGTTTATAATAGTCGAAACGCTTAAAACGTCATGTACTTATGACGTTACCCTTGAAGTAGAATACTTCTTCCAATCAATACCCGCTAATTCTTTACCATCTTAATTCGTTACATTATATTGACCTCATCTAAACTCATGGGAATCATACGAGTGTGTGCCGTGCACACTAATATCGATTTTTTAAATGGATAGTATTTAACGAGCATTTAAACGCCTTAACTACCCATATGGTAGGTAGAAATACCACCCAATTAATGGGATAAAGGCAAGTGATTCTTTGAGCACAAAACAGCAACTTGATACAAATGCTACACAGAATTATTAAATGCATACTAATAAATGAAACAAATTGTTTATTTTCAGGCGTCGTCTCTTTTTATTTTCCAACCGATAGGTTTACTGATTACCGTCAGCAAACGGAACATTGTCCCTCTAAATTGGCTTTATGATTGCGATCGTGTCACGACACAGTTTACATACCAATCATTCATTAGACCGAACGATAGGACGGACATCACTGAGCTGAGTTTATGTAGCTGGAAAGCCCAGAGTTTGCAATGCGAATATTGTTTACTGGAAAATCAAAGCAGATACGTTTATTGCAAGTTCATATATCTAAAATATAATCTAATCTGGTTTATGAGTGTTCTAACTATAATTTGAAAATACTGAGAATGATTATTTCGGTTTCGGAATACTATTTAATTTTTTTTATTTATAATATTGCAGTCAAAACCAAGTGGTTTTGCTAGGTAATGGAATATTCGAGAATTTGAGAAAAAAAAATGTTTTTATACGGTCGAAAGATATATTTTTTTCGGGATTACTGAAAAATTATGGAACTCAGCTTAAAGGTACATTACATTGTAACTTAACATTGTCAATTTATTGGTACAAATTACGTGCAATTAAGCCAAGTATCTTCCATTTTGTATTAATTTTAACATGATAATTTTCTTCGTTACCTTTACAATAGCTGCGGTTAGAAATTAAAAGGTACAATTATTGTAACTATTCATCTTGAAAATAATAATGCTTTGTATATAATAATAAAGACCACATAATTACTTACCGGTAAGCATTTTTCAAATACACGACCAAAAATGCTTGAACGAGAATTGTATAGAATCAAGAAGCATAATATAAAATCGAACTTCAAAGGTACGCTTAGTCGAAAGCAGGAATATAATATAATATTAATCCACTTTACGAGTCAACGGTTTCTAAACGTACATCTTTCAGGATACAATATGCTACAGTTCTTGAAACTTATACATATAAAATACAGAAGCACTCACGGTATTTGAAGAAGTTTATTTTGAATTTATAAGACTCATTCGTATATCCGTATAAAGTTTGAATACAATTTATTTGAAAGTAATAACAAGTTTAACTTCTAGGAATAGTTCTAAAATACAAAATGAATTCAATCGATTTTGCGGGAGTTGTTACCAAACGATTGTATTTTACAATTCGTATTCCAATGTTCAGTGAGTTATCAATTCTGTAAATGAGTTTCTATCTCTTTCGTTTTATTATTCTGAAGCTAAGTATCAATAGTTTGTAAAGATGTGTTTCGCGTTTGAAGTCAAGATCCGTTCGAAGGAACGAATTATCATAAGGCCTATAATTTGTGGTCACTGTTTGTAAGTAATAGTAATCATTGGTTATGATAAGTAAATTTACATCTGTCTTCCTAAAATTAATTTTGGTGATTTAGCTTAGTGTATTAGCATCTTCAACCGCGTGACATACTAGGCAAATATTTACATTCATCCCCACTAATATACAGGCTTGCTAACGTATCCGATGTTGGGAATACGATTATCGACTGACCATAGAGGGCAATTAATAAACATTAATTCGTATACCATTACATAGAATAAAACAAAGACAATTTCCAGTATCTTTACGCTTAGTTTTTTTAAACTACGAAACGGATGTCAATGAGATTTTCTTCAATATACAGAGTGATTCAAGAGGAAGGTTAATAATGCATGCATATTAAACCAAAGTCAAGAATTGTAACTTTCCTAGCTGAGTAAAAACAATATTTCTTTCTATGTTTGTTCTTCAATGAAAAAGTTGCATATAGAACTCTACTGTACCCAAGTGAAGCCAGATCTAGTAGCAGGTATTTTTTTTATATCAAGGTAATAATTTGTAGTCCAGTTGTAATTAGGCCGGAAACGAGCTAAAATTATATTTATATAGAAACATAAGAATTTAATTATTTAAAATTTGCAGACTGTATTCAACTTCAATGTTCTCTGAGTGTCTATATTTAGTTCCCTTAATGAGGGTTACAACCGTTAATTTTTAATGAAAAGCATTTCCTCCATGCCGTTTTTAGGTCATGTTGTGATATAACACCGGCCTAAATTATTTACAAAGATATCGTGGTTGACCTATTTCTATCACAATACTATTAATAATCTCAATTCTTAATCTATATGAATGGAATACTGGCTTTATTGTTTTTAAAGGGAATAGTGAAATCAAATCAAAATATACTTTATTACAAGCACTTTTGAATCGCCATTTAACAAACTATATTAAACGAAGCTACCACCGGAAAAAACAGTCCGAGTTTTGACTTCTTAGTCGATGATAAGCTCCATTGATTAGAAATTTCTGAAATGTATATATACATAATATTAATTTCAATACTGGTTATGTTTTGCAGAATAATAATAGATCCTAAAATCTAACATTAAAAATATATTATTAAAAATTCATAATCATCTATACGAAACATTATATTTCCACGAAGACATCATATTTATTAAAACAAACAAATATTAACGTAAATTTTAAGTCATGATGAAATAAAAATAAACGGTACCTTTGAATAATAATAAAGCAATTTTTTTTTTTACTTTTGTAATCGGATAATCGCACAATAAATCATACAGTACTGATAAACAGACAGAAGAATATTTAGAATGGTTGAGTTCGGGTACCTAAACCCAGTTGTTTTGAAATCACAGACAGACATTTTTTTGTTTATATTTAAGTAGATATTTAAATTTAATCTTTTAGGTAGGTAATACTTTTTGTTAACTCTCCAGTCAGTCATTCCGTTCTAATAAATTGTTATTATTATTGTTACTTTTAGGTACTACAATATATAGTTCGAGCTATTTGCGATGTTATGAAATTTAATAAAATATATCTAATTCTATATGTGCTGAATAGATTACACCATATACATGTAACTGACAGACTACGTTATTTCCTAACTTTCACAATACTATGAGACAGACAATCCCATAGTACTGGTAAGATTTCAGCTGTAAGACAAACAGCTTGCACGGAAGTGTAACCGCTGCCAACTTCCAGGCAAACCTGTAATATTTTTCACTGGCCTGACTCGACTTCCAATCGAAGATCTTTATTACTGTGTCGTATAAACGTGCCACTTGACCATAAACGCAAGTAGTATAGAACAATAACGAAACCTTATATGATATTTTTTAAACGTTGTTTGAGAGATCAAAGGGCTACTCTCAAAGGCTTTATGATAAGTTTTTTTTGTAAGGACTTGAAGAGGATATGTTAAGAGATATAGGTCGCGATAAGTGAGGTGCTTTTTATACTGATACTACAAATGTATAGTACTTTTAAGATATAAATTTCTTGTAGAAATTTACGCAATTACATTTTCTACGTCTTCGTCTTCGAAATTCAATTTGCACTTAAAAGTAAAGAATAGCTAAAAGTACTGTTAGTTTATAGTAAAAGAGTTCAGTTTTTAATAATAGCAAGTATTTGACCTTTTGTTTTGAATAAGCTGTCATCTTAATAATAGTACAATAATACTCTAGATTCAATTAAATATGTAATAAAATCTATTTATTTATGCAATCATATAGATATAAAAAATTATATTCGTCTTCTTGTCTGAACGCGTGAAATAATTTACCACTCCAAGTTGAAAAGGTTTGGGTTCGAATAGTTAATTTATTGACAAAGGGTATAGATTATATAGCATCACGCTACAACCCTCAGGGGCAAAGCAGTAACGCAGGTCAATGCACTGACTGCATATCCTAAATTAAAGACATATAGACTAAAACATATGAGGTAGCTTTTGTGATTCACAATCCTAACGAAAGCTAATTTTAAGATATTTAAAGTGGACGCTGCATACGATCGAAATATTTTTATGGAGCACACTAATAATTAAAACTATGAGTTATGTTTGTAATTCATCTCGTGCTTGGCGTTTAAGTTTTACCTCTATATCAGAAAAAAAATGCCATATGTAATGTAAACGCAATGTCCATAATTTTTTTTTCATAAGGATTGTATCCATTATTCCATTTCATTATTTATAGACTATAACCTTTTTTTACTTTAAATGCGTTGGGGATTTAAAAAAAAGTATAAAAAAAAAGCAAAACAGGGAAGTGCTACAGTTAGAAATAGATAATTTATTTAAATTTAACAGTTAAATAATATCAACAGTCAATTGATTAATGAACGTACATATGTGCTTCCAAATACAATTTAAATGTGAAATTGTTCTTTTCAATTGTAATTATTCTCTCAATTATTTCTGTGAGCTTCAACTATCAATACAAAATTCATGATAAAGAAAACTGTCTGGTTTTTTCAAAAAGTAATTCAATGTTTTCTTACCGTGCATCTATTGAATTTTTCTGAATAAAGGGGAATGAAAGGCTTTGTTGGCGAAACAAATTAACTTTCCGACTAAGTGATATGACTAAACAGCGCCCTTTTTGTTCGCCCGCTTTATGACTTAATGCCATTATAATAAATCTATTTTTATACTTCACTATGAAAAATGATTATATATACTCTTGGTGATATATTATATTGTATGTCTTATGTATATTACGTTCCAAAAGCCAAGATGACGCAGGGGATACCATATACGAATCGTGGGTTTAAATTCGTGCGAGTACCGATTTACATGAATTTTAATGTGAAGGCCTCCATGGTCATAGACCTCGAGTTTTAACCCCAGGTCAAGCCGATAAAAAGTGATTGGGTTTTCCGTCGAAAAATTCTCAGCAGCAGCTCGGAGTCTAGAAGTTAGAAGCGTACACTTTATGATACATGCGTAGAGTACGTAAAAACGTTGGTCTTACACCTGAACTCTAACTTGTCGTGTAGAATTTGCCGTCCTATGAGAGATTGATACTGAATCAGTTCAGTGTGTTTTCGTAGATACTTATGAATTACAGTTAGAGAGACAGCCATGGCCAGAATCAGCCAGAAAGATATTAGCATCACATGAGTTCTAAGGATTTCAATTATAATTAATTTAAATATCGGCGTTGGAAGAAAATATCGTAAGTAACATATACTTACCAGATGAATTTCTCTGAAATTATATATATATTTATATTTGAAAATTTCGACGTATGCCAACATGCCAAAACATGAATATGAAAGTGGAGTAATATTCTCTAGCATTCTCTGTAATATATTTTTTTGAACTAACTGGAATATATTTTTATTGCTCCGAAAATAGTAGTCTAGCTTGTGATATCACGAATTCATTATAATTCAAGAAAACTGTCTAAAATTAACCCTTAGTTACAAATTAACTTTACCTTTAATTTATTTTAAGTCTTTTGTCATTTGTAACTTGTTAAGTTATAATAATTTGTAACTTATCTATAAGATATTAAATTCCTTAATAATACATGATCATGACACACTTTTATAGATTTCCTATGAACTTCATATAAAACCCGGACATTAAATTTTCCCTGTGATTATATTGTATGTATTTTTAAATAATGAACTATCCCGTTAAACGTCTTATTAGTTAGCATTAAATCAGACGTTTCATTTTGTTTTAACTGGCTTGTAACATCTATAAACAAACGATATTTTCATAAATCTGTTATTGACAAAATGTTTCGAAACAAATTATTCAGTAAATTGATTATTCGCTACAGCTTTGTACAAAAATGTAAGCAATCGTTACTTTTATCGAAAAACCTTTGAACCCAGGTTTCATTCCACTTTCAAACAAAGTACCATTACCTATAAACGCTCAAACCTCTCAACCTTTGTAAAATCTTACCTCATTTCTTTAAAAGTAATTTAAGACAACAAATAATTTTACCGATAAAATTAAAACCAATACTTAGAAGTCCGTGAAATATCATAACTTTAATTGTTTTATAAGTTCAGTCAACTGATTAATTTTTCCATGAAACGCTATTTAATTTAAGGCAATGCTTGTTTTCAAGAAATTATGAAAACTGATGATAAACCCACCCCCTTAAATCGTAAAGTTTGTGTTTAAATTGGACACGATAATGACCTAGCGGACAGAATCGAACCTGCGTTTTCTACTTCAATATGAAACCCATATACCGTCGTGCTGTTGAGACATTGAGCACATTATTTGATCGACAGATAGTTACAAATGTCGCGTCGTCTGATTGAATAAATTATAATAAAGGGTTACAGATAACATTTGCCTAATAAATAGTCCAGTGCCTCGTCCCTATTTATCACGCAACGTCTAAGTCCAATACAAAACGTAGATCTAGGCTAGCTGGGACGAAAATAAACAAATCAATGACTAGGCTTATTTCCGGCATGCAAATGTGGTTCCGATGCGCTCGCTTTGAAAATGTTATTGCAAAATTGTTCTATTTCTGATCTAACGTCGTTTATATGAAACGTTAATATTAGATCAGTTTCGAACTGCCTCCTTTATAAATTCACTTTGTATTTACTACTGGAAATTATTAAAATTATAAGACTAATAGCTCCTTTAAATATTTATTTTATAACTTTTGTAAAAGTGTAGTATTAATTAAATTACTACTAATCTTTATTATAGTTCCTACAATAGAATTACGAAACTAGCAATAATGTTTAAGTATTGTTAAAATGTATTAATTTCTTACTGGTGTCTGATGATCTATAAATTACATTATTTCGACACACACACTCACGTATACACACACATCCATGACTTAATTCACAGCGCTCGCTTATAAAAAATTACGTTTTGTTTTTTGTGTTTTCTATTTTTTAATTAATTTACTGCTTTAACTTAAATTACTGCTATGCATGTTTTATATATTACTTTTAATATCCAATTAGGGGGTGAGCTAATTATCCTTAACACAGGTTATATAAATGACCCATAAAATATAGTAAATTTTAGTCTTTGTAAAATTCCAAACCACATGTAAATAGAGTACTTAACTAGTAATAATATTTAATTGCATATGTCATATCATACTTAATATGTAGCCTCATTTATAATATATAAGCTTCTTTTTGTAACGTTTTTAGCGCCAATAAATTGTTATTATTATATTAAGGTATTTTTGAATAATATTCATATTAAATTAAAAACGTAAAATTAAATTAAAGTTGAGCAAGCAACCTTTCATCATAATTAACACAATCATTTATTTATGTTCATCATAATTAAAACATAATAATTTTACCCGCCATCCTTCCTCGAGGTTCAAGATTGCTTAATACGCAATTTATTAAATTTGATTTAATGGTTTAGCCTTGAAAGTAATTTTCGCATAAGCATAGATGTTTAAATCAATGATGATATCAGTACTGAGAACAAGGTGATAAAGAATGGTTATAAATAAATTGTATCAGTAATATCGGAACCGTAATAACAAGACAGAAATGACCTATGTTCAAACTAATATAAATCAATATTTCATTCATCAAATAATTGTTAAATGAAGTCCTCTTAAACGACTTACTTCGTTCAGACTTTCTTCGTTTCAATTACAAAAAAGGATAGATCGCGTGCCGCGATCTATGGAAATGCCAGGTATTGTTTGAATATTATTAAAAAGATTATGACGCGGAGGGTGTTTCAACAATTACATCTAACATGCTTTTGTTATTCCACGTTTACAAACGCGACCATTTAAACAGTGTGAAAACATATTTTTGCAACGTTCTTAATTCAAAAGCATCATAGTAAACAAATCACATAGTACCTAGTTCCTTTTATTACTTTGGGCGATTACCTCTAACGACGCTAAAGAAAATTCGTACCGTTGTATAATGCAATGTGTAGTTTTGAAGACTCGGCATTGTTAGGTCTACGGAATTGCCGGGTCAGAGGTGAAGGAACTTTCGCGTGATCAACTTGTTTTAAAGCCGACTGCATCGTCTCTGATGTGTGAAACGATTTGCAGTTAAGTAAATATTCGAAAATACCATTTCTTGTTCGCAGTTTTCTATTTTGCAGTTAGATTGAGTAAATATTTCCGACTGAAAATGTTTTATGATAAGGGAGAATATGTTTTTTCCGAACTCGCTAAATACAGATCACGTTGAAAAATACTGTGTAAAATTATATAAAAATTGTTTTAAATATATTCGACCAATAAAAACAAATCAATTTCAGTAACAGTATGAATATTATTTATTATTCTTTCTAAGGATAATAATATTTTATGTTTTTTTTTATAATTTTACGAAAAAATATAAACACAAAATAGTAAAGATGTGAAATGGTTAGGAAGTTTAATAATAATATCGTTAGTATAATATATATCAAGATTATTTTGTTACTTTATGCTTTTCAAATAACAAAATTACATAAAATATATATTTAACTTTGCTAAATTCACTTAACTTATTTTCCTTATTATTATTTTAAACTGTGCAACGTAGAAGGTCCATTATGAACCCGTTTTCGTACATCCCTACAAAGTCTTTACACTTAACTTAAGTAAAATTTATAGATCAAGGATATCCGGCTGATATCGTCTGACCACAAACTAGTTTATAAGTGTCGGATTTTCATATACGCTGTCGTTTCTTATGTACAATTTATGGGCTACGGTATTTGATATTATTATTCACAGGTACAGGTTGGTTACGTGCTGAATTGGTAGATGCGACTTACGAAAAATTCCTTAGGAAGGTTCCTAAGAATCGACGTAAGACTGGGTGGCTATTTAATCCACTGGTACCATGTCGCTCGGCAAATATTAAAGCATACATTCAAGCAAGTAATATGAAAATTAGGTACGAACGAAAGTAAATAAGTACGAAGTATTTCGTTCGATATGTCAATAATCATCAACGATGGTTTAAAAATGTACAGAACCTAAATTGTAGAGCGTTAATGAAGAAACCAAAAAGTTTCTTATCATAATTCTTGTATCATGACGCACAGCCGAGTTATCGCACAAAAACCGAAGTACAACCCCTTTTTTTCAAGATGGCGGCGAACGCACACAGGAAATCGAGGTTAACAATTTCAAGTTAAGCATTTCTAAGCCCGCCCTACAATATATCCAAAAATCAGTCTACTTGACTCATTTTCATTTCCAAATTTATATAATGACTAGACTAAATAAGAATATGAATTATTGTTTTGTCACGTCAATATTCTATAATAATATTAAACTCGCTACATATTCTAATGTAAGTTTAATGTATATTGCCTTAATAGTTTTTTTTCAGTTAGGCATCATATAAAATAAGTCTCATCATTTATTAATGGGTAAAGATGATTATAGATCTTATAACATTTTTAAATTTGGTATAATTTCTACATTTAATTTTCTTGTAATGATTTCATTACTAAAATTATAATCAATGATAAACGTCCGAAAAGGATTCACTAATGCGTTGTCGGCCCTTATGAAACTTAGCATATATTATTTCTGAATGACCTACCACAAAGGGAAACACAGAAGAATTATCATTACACAATTTTGCATGCATGGTGGAAGAGATCGCAATGCACGTAACAATGCGGATTTGCATATGAAGCACTAAAGGTTTAAAGGTAAAATCATAACGGTCTCGTCAAAATTGAAAAAGGAGATTTTATGCAAAATTTAATTCATATTTTATTCCACACGAAATATTGAATTCCGGAATCTTTTTTTATAATCTATATCCCAGACTTTTAGTTCATTGACTGACGTAAATAAATTCTATGTTCGTATTATGTGTGTCTACCTCGTATATATGTAAGTAAATGGATCGATTGAAGATTGGAGGAATCATATAAACTTTTTTTATTTTATTAGGATTCGATACTTAATTGGAATAGTCCTAATGTGGCCACTGGCCCAAATAATTCGATAAGATGCCAATCATGTATCCTCTTGGATTTTAAATTTAGAATTTGTAGATAGATACTTATATCGACAGACTTTTATATTGCATTTGAATACTAAAATTGTGATGCTGCATGGTAGTCAAAAATACAAGCAAACTGCAATAAAAAAAATACAAATTACAGATAACATATAAGGCACGGACTACATGACTGTGTATATACAAATATAACAACATAAATCGATCTTTTTCAAATAAATTTTGGTAATCTCGAAATATTTGAAAATCACTGACAAGTAATCAATTTGCTTTAACGTTTGAAAAATATCTCAAAATTTTGAAACTATGAAAAACATTTGTTACTTAAACATAATCAATAATTTTATTTCATTCAATCTATATATTTCTAGGCGAATCGAAATACAATTCACTGTTATGTCAAACAAGAACACTTAACTGTACTACAAAATCAAAAAAATCTTTATTCAAGTTATTTACTTGGTGATAGGGTTTTGTTTAAACCCGTCTGGGTTGGTACCACATGCTCAACAAATATGCTACCGTCCAACACGAATACTTATATTCACGTTGTGTTCCGGCTTAAAGGTGAGTGAGCCAGTATAACTACAGGCACAAGGGACATAACATCTTAGTTCCCAAGATTGGTGGCGCAATGATATGATTTTAGATGCAGCTATCGGCCATAATCACTGGGACAAAACCGTCTTACGCTATTAATATATAAGATTATATTTAGAGTAATACGCCTTATGAATCCATGTTTATTTGATGTTTGAAATTTAATTTTTTTAATAGGTCAAGTTAAATTTTAATTTTATATTATTCATAAAGAATTTACAAGGTAATGGGACGTAACCAAACGTTTTCTAACCTCTAATTATTTGTCAACATGAAAGAAGCTACGTGAGAGGGATCATGAAATTCTCAAGATCACTTTTGTGGAGGCCTTTGCGAGCGTTGCTCGTTAGTTAGGTGTTTTTATAACATTTATGGTATTATTTATTTTATCGTTAAATTATACTAGATTTGTAATTCGTAATAATTGATTTGTTCTAATTAATTAAACGGTTGTATTGATTAGATGTCCATGTGTCAATGTTTTGGTCTAAGATTGGAAATAGTATTAAGGTTTAAATAACAGTGAATTTATTATTATGAAATAGCTGTGACCGTGACTTCGCGCGCGTTTCAATTTAACAAAAAGTTATTCTTCAGTTCGCAGTTTTACTATAATTTATTAATTCTGTATTAAGCAGCTTTTATGATATTAAGTCTCTGGTGGCATACGCGAGGGCTGCGCATTGCAGCGTGACTTAATACATAATTCTGAAATAAAAGTAGCCTAAGTTACTCCTTATCACATCAGCAATCTGCCACTGAAATTCCCGTCAATATCGGTCCAGCCGTTCCAGAGCCGGAAAAAACAGACAGACAAAAAATGTAAAAAATGTTACTTTGGTATATCTACCGTGTAAACATACATATGCATTTAATAAAAAGCGGTTATTTTAATATTACAAACAGACACTCCAATGTTATTATATGTATAATATATAAATATAGACTAGGTTAGAAGAGCTAAAGTTGAGTTTTGTTAATTTTTTTTTAATTATCTTACTTCCGGTTTATAATATTATATTCAACTATATAGCCTATCATTAAAGCCCTAAAATGAGATACAATAATATTGTATTTTAATAACAAAATCTCAAAGCAGCAGTTAATTACCAAATCTTTGACCTGCCATCATAATTATGCATCCATCATTATTATTCGACCTCCGTGGTCGAGTAGTGTGTACACCGGTTTTCCTGGGTATGCCACTCCGAAGTCCCCGGTATCGTATCGGCAATATGGATAGATCATCTTAATTACCGAAGTCTCAAACTATTCATTGTCTTCTTGGGTACCTTAAAAGCCTCGCAGTGGCATATGTGACTAATGTGTACTAATTATTTTGTTAACAGTCTGTTCAAAACATGTTTTATATACAGACCAATTTCTGTGATAATTAAATTTTCCATAATTGCTGCAATACAATTTAATAAATTTACAGTACTTACTTGCCTTTACATTAATAATTGAATAAAAAAATTAAGAATACTCTAACTTACAAGCTTTAAATTACAATATTCAACAGGTTAATATATTTTTCAAGGAAAATCTTTTTTGATTAATGTAATTTTATAGATAATTTTATTTATAAATAAATATTTAATAATTACAATAATATATAAAATTGCAAGTTCATTGTTAGTAATAAAGTTTTTTTTTATATTATATAGTGTGCTATATATCATTAACTTAATTTAAAGAGTTATTTTTAATTTAAAATGTTTGTACAAAACATGTAAAACTTACATAAAATATTGTATAAGCCACTCATTTGCGGATCCGCTTATCAGTATAAGAAAAAAAAATCTATTCTTTTTTATCTTTTCGGGTGTTTTTTCATCCAATTTACATTTAATTTATATTAAAGAAAATATATAAAGAACAAGTATACAATCCGCTAGCGTTTTTCGCTTGTACCATTCTAAGTCTGAACTTTCTTAATTAAAATGGCTTGACAGTCGATGTATTATTATTTGCGATTAAACGATTCGTCCGCTCTATAATCCCCATAAGCGATTTTATCCCTCTATCATTTCCTTTTTTTGTAATAAAGTTTGGTGGACGGCTGCATGGGTCACCTACGCTCATAATTGGCGCTTACAAGCCAATGCGCTAATTACCTTGGGTAATGAAATGTTATGTACCTTGGGTAATGAAATGTTATGTCCCTTGATCTTGGTAGATTATTTTATATTATACTATACCTATTGTTGCACTATTTCAATCACCTTTCAAACCGAAACACATCAATACTAAGTATTGCTGTTTGGCAAAAGAATATCTAAGGAATGGGTGTGACCTACATAAACAGTCCTGTACAAAGCCCTACAAAGCGCCATCAAGTATAGATATTATATGTATTATAATTAAAAAATTAACTATTCAATAAGAGCGTTTTCCGTATTTGGATTTAAATATATACATATTTGCGACGAGACTGCAAAATATGACGATTGACACAATTTTTACAGCTTCATCATTTTAAATAAGTATAAAATAGTGCGAATCTATGACAGCAGTTTTTTTGACAGTTTGACAGACTATATATGTATATATGTTGTCGATTATTTTCTTCTTTTTTTTTTGCAACGATCTATAATGGTGGATAGGTTTCGATCGGGTCTATCGTAGACCTGCACGAAATTATTAACGTAGATGATGAAGTAGCCTCAGAAGATATTTTGGAATATAATTTTCATGCACACAGTCACATAAGTCATTGTTTCTCGAAAACGAATTCACACACTCATAATAAGTCATCTTCATGTGAACGGATCGTATTCATATAACTTGTGTCATTTTTAAATGCGTTTAAACATTGTATTTTGTTCTCTTTTATGTGTCCAGGTTAATATGTAACACTTTTTATATGTAATCTTTAAATTATTTTTAGAATAATTCTAACAAAATTAGTTCATAAAATAGTTTTATAATCGAAATAATGCATACATTTTCTTGTCACCTTGGAAAATTAATCCTCATTTGTGTGTCACAGATGACATCACTGTCACAACGATACGTTGTTATAACAGTAAATGTAAAATAAAATGCAATGCGGCATTATATCTTCAAATTAACTACGCAGTGGTCTGTCCTCGTAAAGTAAGCACTATGACTGATTAATACAAAGATAGCATTGTCTTCGTTCAGTCTTTTAATGAATGCTGTATGGATGGTTAGGGAATAGCGACTTTTTCACATTATCCAGTTTTTAAGGCGCATTTACATGTTTGAATTAGAGTTAAATTCTTTGATAGCAATGCTTTGTTCTGATTCATATCATTAAAAGAAATATCTGTTTTAATCAACTATTCACATTAAAATTCAGCTGCACTTTAATTAACGTTTCTAAAATGTAACTACATCCCGACATTCTGAGTTCAATCCCTATGTCAGGCTGATGAAAAATTATTAAGTTTTTATTTTGAAAACTTGAAAACAGTAACGTACCAGTCCATACAGTCTGGAGACCGGAGTCGAAGTTGGAAGAGTGTACATTCCCGCGCCTTAGGAAGCACGTAAATCCGTTGATCCTGCACCTGAATTATTTCTGGTTGTATCGGATTTCTCCATCCATCGGATAATGTTAGCGAAAAGAGATCGAGAGTGTAACCGAGTATCACATACACGTGTACACTATATCTTCGTAGTTGGCTGGTCTCCCTTAAGATTCTTCGCCATAACCGAAATGGTCAGGATGACATTATCAATTTCATATTTAAATTAGCCAAACAACAGACAGACGTTGCATGTGCATATATACCAATTCCAAGCGATTCGTTGAACAGTATAGAAGTTAATATGCTACAGAGTCCTCTAGTTGTGAGTTATAAAACCTGCTCCATGAAAAAATATATATTACCAAAATTTTATGTAAATCATTGAAACGGTTTTGAAGTTTTATTATCTCAAACGGATATAGGTTATAATTTATTATAAATCATAACGGATTTCTACTATTCTTCTGACATAATATATGCACCAGATCTAATCACTGAGCGATTATGACTTTTTTATTTAATTCCGTTTTAAAGCACCAATTATTGTGTAATTAATTTTGTATTGTTATGAAAAATTCGATTAACAATAACAATTCACTAGAGCGGCTCTAGCTAATTATTATTCGGTTAGTTAGTAGTAATCTAAATTAAGAAACAGCGCGTGTCTTAATTAGGCGTTCAATTAAGAAGTTATCCCAACCTATTATGTGATAACACAATGTTTATAATATAAATAATGTTATAGAAAACATTACAACTTCATTGAGTTCATTGAACTTTTTCCTTTTGTGAGTTTTAGGATAATTAAAAAACTTAGGTAGTTGATAATCTAACATAGTTCAAAGAATGGAAAAGTTAATTTATGGAGCGAACGTTCGAAAGTTCATTAATTCGATTTCACCAGTACATCTTGCGGTAGGCACCGAAGGCAGGAACTACAAATTGCAGTGAGCGCTTCAGACAATTACTTTGGTTAGTTAGAGAATCGAAATGTGACCACAACGCGCATCCAATCAAGGATTTAATTGAATTGTATTGAAACAACAGTAAAATCATGATATTTATTATATAAAATAAATCTTGATATAATTAAACTTATCGCTTTTGACGAAATCAATACAGACATTTTCAAGACAGGATTTTTTTCACCACCATTCAATTGAAATTTGACAGATATTTTTTTCTAAAATTCATAGTGAAATTTTCAATACAACGACATGAATTTTCTTTAATATTATTTTCATTGTTAGTTTGGCGATATTAAAAAAACGCACAAGAGAGTCTTGCAGTGTAATATATTTTAAGCCAAAACTAGGGAAACAAACTTCAAGTTGCCATCTAAATGTTAATACTATTATTAAATTAAATCTCATTTAATGTACTATAAATAAAAGAAGAAAAAAATCTATTTGACACTTATGAAAACAATTTACGTATAATAATTTGACATTATAAGGACGTCAGCCGTCGTTTCGGCATTCAATTTCACGGTAATTAAATTTCGCGTCCCCATTAGCAAACCTCGATTCTAAAGCTGAGTTTGTACGCAGTATCACTAAATATGGTAAACAATGATGATGTCTTAAATGTTAATAGATATTAAACAACAAAAAAACAATCTATTTTCCATTGAATAGTACTTAATGACAGAATTTTGTATTCACTCAGAATAGTCCATTGTTAAAATACTTCACAGAGTAATAATAAGAATTTATTAATAATGTTATTTATGTAAATATGCAGAAGGCCGTGATGAAAACTTGCAGAGTTGTACGCAATTTTTTTGCAACAGAAAGGGAGCGAGAATTGCTTTAAAGCTTTAAAATTTTAAGTGTAGTTTAAGTGTAGAACCACTTGGCTTCGGCCTTAAATACTGGCTCTAAACTGAGTTGTTAAGAATAACAAATTGAGTAATAATAATATAGTAATAAGCATTTTAAACTACTATCAAAATCAACATAGTCCTACCCGAATTGCCAGACAGTAGTAGACGGTAAAAATGCTATTATATTTAAGGATATTATTTCTTCAGCTTATCAATACAAAATTTTTGAGGTTTAAATTTCCATGGAAAGATATATAAAGCGATTAAATATAAAGCGAAGAAAATTATTATAAGCGATACATACATTGTCAAATCCGAATGTCCCGAATATGATAAAGTTGACTTTGACCGATTGCCGTGAAAGTTGATACAATATACTTGTGCATGAAAAACGTATTTTGAACCATTGTTGTAACTAGCCGCTAAACTGGGTTGCAGGACACTAATATTATAACTACGAATATCAGTTGGTTTGTAACGCTTCCACGTCTTAACTACTCAACTGATTATCATGAAATTTTACATTCACGTTGCTCAGATTACAGGAGAAAGGATATTTTAATTCAAATCGATTCAGATAATTTTTAACAAAGATAAAACCTAGTAGTTTTTAGAAAAAAAACTACCAGCAGTAACAATCCATGTCACGTCAACGATACAAAATATTAAAGCGTACAAGAATATATTGTGACCTTGCCCTTTGTTACAGAAGTTATGTAACAATCTACATTTCTTTTATAAAGGTGCAGTCTCAAATAAAATAAAAAAAACTATGTTAACTCTGAGCAGAACTACAAAAGAAAATTAAATAGTTTGAATATTTCATTACAAGAAATGAGACAGTACTCTGTTCACGTCACGGTGGATTAAAAACGACAAAAAAATTACAGCCTTACGTTTCGTGCCTGAGGGATTTAATAAAAGTACACTTGCAAATCGCAAAACTTACCTCGTTTTGTTTTTACGCAAAAACTACTAAGCCGATCGATATAAAATTCTTCGCTTGAGTGTGTATAATTAAGTGTTAATCCTTCTCAATTTCTTGAGAAGGATTAACATTTAATTATTTGAAGCTTCTCTGTAAAGGACATTTGATTTTATATTGTTCTATATAAAGTGAACGCTGTTTTCACAGGAAATTGAAGACGTTTGAAGGGTATTGGCGAATCCGTGAGAATCATAGATATCCGGTGTATGTATGCTAACTGACTTTGGGGCCAGAGCTTATGGTCGCTACAATTATATTGTACCTCAATTTCTTCCTAAGAATTCTCGTGCTATTGCACATGCTAGGAGGGCTTCAATTTTATGTTAGTATTATAGGCGTTCTAATTTTTAGCATTAATTTATGGGGTGTAAATCTCTTTAGTCTAAATTTTCAATATCAGGATATACAGCATCAATTAAACATTCCAAATTATGAACTGATCGCCCTAATGATTCATCTAATTTCCATACAGAATTAATTCTCTTTTAAATCTTAATAAGTTTAGTGCTTCTGCGGTTTGGCACATTTCTGCAAAACACACTACGATTTACAAATTTATAAATACACATGTTCCTTAATTTATACTACGGGTTAATTAATGCCTTCTAAATAAATAAACATTTGTTTCGAACATAATTTAACTCTTTATGCGATGATTTATCGGGTTAAGCGACCGAAGTGCTAACATCTGGTTACGTGGAGCAGCTGCTCATAATCCGTTTTATGTATGAATGATATTTATTCAAGTCAAGTATTATTTTCCACGGTAAACCAATCGCATTATCTAATATTATCTAAATAGTTGCTCAACCAATCAGCAAATATGTTATTGATTTGTTAACTGTACCCCCTGTCACAAGAACAAATTATTGAAGTGATTGTTCATACTCATCGCGCTTATAATTTCATACTAAAATGCTTATTTACTGTCAGGAAAGCTGCAAACATTAATTTCACCTATATTTACTCTCATAACATTAATTTCACGTACATTTCCAGTGAAGTAGACTTACAGAGTCACGCCTTTATTATGGATAGTAAAATCCCTACGATGGCCATTCTGAACAAGGACCGGAGAAAGTCTCAAGATCGTTTCTACATATCATCTGCCGTTCTCTTTTCCTCTCTCAATAAGTACTATTAAGTCCTACTATTAAGCTATGGCTAAGGAGAAGATTAAAGAATTCGGGCTCAAACCTCGCCAAGCAACATTCACGTGTTTGAGCAACTTGTCCTCTTGTGCTTGGCTTTAAAAGAAAACATCATATTAAACCTGTATATTGTAGAATAAATAATTGTTGCGTGTGCGTGTGTGATTGTGTGTCTTCGCCAATACGTATTGAAACAGTATGGTAAAATAAGTTCAAAACTTTCTTCTCGAGAAAATAGGAGACTTAGAAAAGTATTGTGAAATTTACTTGATATTACTTATTTTATTTGTATGAGCTTTAGTTAAAAAAATGTAAACATTGAGGCTATAGACATTTGAATACCATTGTTGTATAAAAAACGAATATTAATATTTTTTTGTTTATGTTTAAAAGTGAGTTAGTCATAAACTCTAAAAGTTCCAAAACTATACAAAAAGTCACAATACTAGGAGTATTATAATAGTTCGTTGGGCTTAATCTCATATTTATATGGGGTTGCAATGTGTAATAACATTACATAAAAAAGGATTTAGAAGACTTTTACGGTCGGTTGCCTACCTGATGCTAAGGCTCCTTGTAAATAATTTTGTTGGTGGGTTTGTTTCCCAATATCACATGAATGGTTGAGGCGCTTAATAAAAATAAATAGACTTATAGTCCCCGTGGAACTTAATAAGTCTGTTCAAAACCTTAAACAATGCTGCACCCTGGATATTATTTTAAATTAAAGGAATTGTGCTTGGAACTTTGAGTTGACTTACGTTAACTTAGATTGTAGTTACAACATTTATACATCGTGTCTCCTCCTACGTGATATTTTAAAATAATTTATACCCACGTCGTTAGTCTAGTGGCTAGCTTGCACGGCTGCAGATCTTAAATGATGATATATTTTTTGTCATGGAATACTCGGTGCAACCAGAAGAGAAGAAGTTGCTATTGTCATTCTCGTGTCTTGAAAATCATGTTCAATTCTGATCTCTCTCTGGTCGTGTCTCAGTGAAGTCCTATATTTTTTTTAAAGAATAATACTGCCCCGAATTAATTACTAATATTCCTATAAATCCTCCTTTTAAGCTTATCACTTGTTTTAGGAGTGGGGACGACAATAGCCCAAGGGGTCAGGATCGATCCTGCGACTTCTTACATCGCTAGGCGGCCCGTAAACAATTGCGCTACCGACGTTTCGAAATTTTAAGTGAATTATAGAAAATCGAACTATATTTGAGTTGAAAATGACCGTCTTGTCCAAAATCGATCGGGAAAATATCAAAGACAACAATATAACGACTAAGGTTTTGATAGGACGTTGATTTATTCATTAATCATGTCAAACGTACAATAGAAAGAGCATTATAACATTACTGTATAACGTTGAAATATAATTATCTATTCGTCCAGAGGTTTTTCTTTAATAATGATAAATAGCTATAAGTAATCAAACAAAATTTATAATATTACTCGACAAAAAGTTCGATATTATATTTCCAATAAATTGTAAAGAAAGGTTATCAGTGAAATTATTTCCCAAACTAATAATGTCAAAGTATTTTTGCGTAAAATCAAAATTATACTGACCCACGTAACGAGATGAAGCATTGACAAGGGTCAAATTGACGGGTCTATCCCTGATGTAATGTTCACATTGGCATCCATTCGACGAGTACATGACTCAAATTTTGAGATTATTGCCTGTCTCGAACGGGATTGTTCCATAATGAACTATCATAATATTGCGCAGTATTTTGCTTTGGTGATTTTTTTTTATCAAATTAAATAAGTAGACGGACTGACAAAGGGGACATCTGATGGTGAGTGGTGACCGCAGTGAACAGATATTGGTACTGAAATAAATGTTAACCGTCCCTTACATCATCAATGCGCTTCTAACTTTGGGAACTATGACCTGTCGTTAACGTCTTGTGCCTGTTTTTAATTGGCTCAGTCACCCTTCAAACTGAAAGACAACGAGACTAAATATTGCTATATGCTTAAGTCGAAATAGTATACGTGATGTTTGATGATTATTTTGACTATTGTAACAGTCAATTTAGATAATATCATCATAATTTATACGTGTTCTAGTCCACTATATAATTGTGTAATTAAATTAACGAAAAGTTATAACTGAGTTTCTTGTTAGTTATTCAAGATACACATTTGAATTTATAAGCTTGCTTACTATTTAATTCAATTAAATAATTTTATTTCATTAAATTTCGATTCGAGTGCATCGACAGTGCAAGTACTTGAAGAAATGATTTATTATGACGAAATCATGACGTTCGGACGTTTTGGTGATGTTTTAATTTTTTTTACGTTGTAAATTTAATGTAGTTCATTTAGCATTTATAATTTTGGTAAAATATAGAACTTAATAATTATCTAGATTATCCACCTTTAAGTGGATGTATCAAGTGTGTTGACTTGATACTTATATTACTTATGCTGAAATGTTAGTTAAAAATAATCTATAGAAATTAATTTATTTTAATTTATAAAATCTATAGTTGCTTTCAATAACCTCTTTTATTTTAGGGTTTTTTATTTTACTTTTTATCGGTTAAGAGTTTTTTTTTCAAAAATAATTAAGCAAGAGATATTAAATTAATTATTTCCCAGTAGATTCGAATAGCAATCAACGTTGCTAGCATTCTGGTACCATTCCACGCATTACAACTTCGATTTGTAAAAAAATATTATTTGTGTCCTCATTGAAAATATTGTGTATATAAATATTATTAAAAAAAAAAGTACACAAATAATCGATGGTTTGAATTGTAAGTGAGCTAGTTCTATTTCACAACAAACAAGGAAAAGAAGGTCTTAGATCCCATGGTTGGTAAAACATTGCCGCTTTTAAGTCGCTTCTATTTCTTCTATTTCTTTCAGTGCCAGTTTGACCACCTAGCATCACATCACCAATTTAACTATTAGACCATTAAAAAAAATTAAAAACAACAATTAAAAAAGCACATAATAATTCAAGATTTTAGTGACTTTATGTATTGGAAATATATTACGCTCATATAAAATTTCTTTAAAAATTACTCCTTCAATCAATCAATATTGTACTATTGTTATGACTATGACATATTGTATGAACAGAACGAAGTTTATGACTTTTCACTTTTTTCAACTCAAAAGCCATAAATCTTATTTTATGTAATCAGGCTTAACGTAAGGTTTTATTATTATCATTTATAGATACTAATGAAAAAAAAACTACTAATGGTTTGAAAGAAATACCTCAGACCATAGAAGACCGAGCGAAAGAAACTCAGCGGGAGAACTTATTTATTACTAGAACCCACGTGGCATGAGTTATCTCGCACTTGACCGTTTTTAGGGTTCCGTAGCCAAATGGCAATAAACGGAACTCTTATAGATTCGTCATGTCTGTCTGTCCGTATGTCACAGCCACTCTTTTCCGAAAATATAAGATCTTTACTCTTAAAACTTGGTAAATAGATGTATTCTGTGAACCGCATTAAGATTGTCAAACAAAAATAGAAAAAAGACCAATAAATTTTGAGGTTCCCCATACTTAGAACTGAAATTTAAAAAAAAATTTTTCATCGAACCCATTCGTGGGGGTGTCTATTGATAGGTCTTCAAACATGATAATGAGGTTTCGAATATCATTTTTTTCTAAGCTGAATAGTTTGCGCTAGAGACACTTCCAGAATGGTAAAATGTGCCCCACCCCCTGTAACTTAAAGTAAGAGAATGATAAAACTAAAAAAATATATGATATACATTACCATGCAAACTTCTACCCAAAATTAGTTTTAACGAGATCTAATAAGTAGTTATTTTTAATACGTCATAAATCGAAAACCGCAATTTACCTTTCATTCGATCAACTCAAATATAAAAAAAAAACATTTAATTTCATAAACATAAACCTTGTTACTTCCTGCTACGGAACCCTTCATGGGCGAGTCCGACTCGCACTTGGCCGCTTTTTTTGTTTATGTATTACACAGTCGTAGCGCCACCAGTCCCTTGAAACTATAATTTGAAGAGGGAAAGAGCTGCTAGGAAAGGGATTTGCTCTAAGTCGATATGCTCAACACGCGCCACGGAACTCGTTATAACATACGTGTGAAACCTACCACCTCTTTTGTTAATAATGTTTTGTTTCGAATTAGTGAAAATATACTATCCCAATTTTTTATGATAGATGCTGTATTCTTGTTTTATTTTTTGATTAAGACCATATAATATTGGTTTTAATGTTACAATATAAATATAATATTGTATAAAGACTAATCGAAAGAAAACAATCGATATCATTCAACTTGTAATTTTACTTGGCTTTCCGCATACTGGGTATGCAGCACCGATTCATCTCATATTCTACAACTAAACATTATTATTTTAAGTGTGAGTTAGCCAGTGTAACTAGGCACAGGCCTAAGTCAAAGTAAGAAATCTGCTTTGGCTTGGAAGTATCACAGCATTTTGGAAGTATTACACTGGACATTACCAGTGGCGCTTGCACGAATTTGAACCCACAATGACCTGTTATTTACGTAATGTAATTTAATTCCCATGTTCTAAGCATTGAGTGTTCATTAACGATATTGTTCTCGCTCAATATTATGTACTAAGTAACAGACACTATAAAATATATTAAAAACGTTTGAGGATAATTAAATGACGATGAAAAATTTATTTTAAATTCCGTTTGAATTAAAACAGTAACGTTAAAGTTTTAATAATATTATATAAAACCTTATAAAATAGAAAGGGACAGAGAGAAAGAGAAAGACAGGAAGAAAGAAGAAGAAAGGCATAATGAGTTTTCCTTACGTGACGATTTCTGTCAGTTCACTCTACTGTAAGCAGCGTTAAAAAACTTCGTCCCAAAAACTATTTATTTCATAACAAATTACGATACTTGATTAAAATCGGATGGAGTAAATTTACCCAATCGAATCAATCAATTAATTTAAAAAAGGTAAGATTTTCACAGAAGTATCGATCAATAACCTCTTATATACAAGAAAATGTTACTGAAAAAGCAACTTTATCTCGGTAAGTCTCAATAAGAAAGTAGCTGTTCTTCTTTGACCTAAAAACCCCAAGTTGTTTTAACCGGTTCTTCACAAGACCGGATGTTCTTTCTTCCGGACTGGTGTTTATCCTGAGTTCACACTAATAAAAGACATTAGGATTTTCTATGAAGACATTCTTGGATAAAAGTTAAAACGACAGTCTCGCGTCTGATCTTTCTCCGGATGCGTCAGATTTGCGTTCTAGCGGATTATGGGATTGAAGGAATAGCTCTGTAATAAATATTACACATTCTTTACACTGCCAATGCGTCACCAACCTTGAATGAACCTGTAGTTACACTGGCTCACTCAACCTTCAAACCGGTACACAACAGTGCTAAATATTGCTGTTTTGCGGTAGGATCTCTAATGAATAGGTGTTACTTACTCAGACGGGATTGCACAAAGTTCTACCACCAAAAATATACCATCATGAGACATTCATAGGCAGTTCTAGTCTTGATTGGGAATAGTAGTAGTAGTAGTAGTAGTAGTAGTAGTAGTAGTAGTAGTAGTAGTAGTAGTAGTAGTAGTAGTAGTAGTAGTAGTAGTAGTAGTAGTAGTAGTAGTAGTAGTAGTAGTAGTAGTAGTAGTAGTAGTAGTAGTAGTAGTAGTAGTAGTAGTAGTAGTAGTAGTAGTAGTAGTAGTAGTAGTAGTAGTAGTAGTAGTAGTAGTAGTAGTAGTAGTAGTAGTAGTAATGTCTGTGGCAAATTACATCCCGATCTGTGAATCCGATCTTGAGTAACTATGAAACTATGAACCCGTCTATCAAAACTTTTGCATGTGTAATATTTGATATAAAATATAAATATACATTTTGTTGCAGAACATTTTTGTACCTTTTTACGTTTGTAGAAAAACGTTATATTTATACAAAATATATTTTTAAAAGGTTTAGATGAGTATGGGTCACTTGATGATAATCCTTTACTCCTAGGACACTTGAAATGCAAGAAGAAAAACCAACCCATTATACTAAAATTACCCCAACAATCATGGATTCTAAAATATTTGGTCCTTCATGACTATAATTACAATGGATTACTGTGTTTAAACTGAAATACAATGAAAAAATAAACAGTACGGAACCATATCAACTTAAGCAAGACAGTCAGTAAGAAGTTCGCTCAAAATAATTAAAGTTTCGCGTTTGATGAAAATATCCTGATACGTAATGAAATGTTAATTTGGAAGTTTAAAATTAGTATCCAACTACATTGAATTTTGACACTGGTTTTTATATTTTTAATATTTTTTAGTTTGCATATATTTTTTAATATATTTGTAAAGCGCCATCTTCAAGAAACATTAACCAATGTTTTAAATCAACCATCAACCTTGTGGGCTAAGATGTTATGTTCCTTGGGCCTGATCCTTCAAACCAAAACACGATAACACAAAGTATAGTTGTTTGGCGGTAGAATATCTGACGATTGGGTGGTACCTACCAAGACGGAGTCGAACAAAGCCCTACCATCAAGTTATTTGATGATTTAGGACAACTTATTTTAATGAGTCAAAAATAATATACAAGAAGTTTTAGCTGCATTAACCTCGACCTCGATTAAGACATACATATTTATATATCTGAATATAAAACTAGCGTTTAATAATGACAGTATATCTTACAAATAATTTTAGTTTTCTTATGTATTAGTTGTTAAAGCATATAGCATTTTTTTCTTAAGATTCGTGCTCCAAAATAAGTTCATAGTTTCACCGGTGTGATGTGAACGCCACGTGGTAACCAAATGTAAATTTATGAAAAGGGCCACGTAAAAAGAGGTTACGGAAATAACACCTTAACCTGACCTACTTAGTTTATTGGATCGATAGTTTAGTTACCATGAATAATACTTTGACAGAAACAAAATTTTTGTTACAGGAGCGAAATTATGTAATGATAAATTATTAAATCGATACATTATCTAAGCAAATAAAGTATTTGCTGTATTTAATAATACTAGTGGTCGCTCAATGGTCGAATATAGATCGTCATTAATAGCTAACAAATAATCTAAAGATAGGTAAAAGGAGGCTCGATGGACGATACCTTGTCATTATTTAAAAAAAAAAAACTTAATGTCAAAATAGTGGCCTTGTTTTTAACTTTGACATGACGTGTGTTGTCATTGGCAATATGGACGTAAGCTATAAATGTATCATATTAAATATGCATAGACCTATTCACACACGAAGCCCTCAATGTTAAATTACTATTATCAAATTTAGCCTACACAACCTATGTCTGTCCCTTGGGTTCAAGATTACTTCGTACCAAACGTCATCAACATCGGTTGAATGGAGAAAGCGTACTTACTACTTACTTTAACGTCAAACTTCAGACACCGATTTGTGAAAAGTTTTACCTTCACTATTAATATATAGACTAACCAAAATTTATTTAATAATATTAATCAAATATTATTTAGATAAGTTTGATTTTCGTATGCAAAATAAATTATCATTTTTACTTGTCGGTACTAATATTATAAAAAGGTAAAGTTGATTTGTTTATATGTAGAGTTAATCTCCGGAGCTAATCATCCGGTTACATTTTTTTTTACACTGATAGAAAGCTTCAGTATTCTTGAGTGCTATAGGGTGTAAATTATATTTATATTATATAACAAGACGGTGCCCGTGACTCCGTTCACGTGACTTTTAGCCCCAAAAGTAGGGGTATTATATGGTTGACATATCTGTGTATCTTTGCGTCTGTCGTGGCATTGTAGTTCCCAAATGGATGGACAGATTATGATGTTTATTTGATAGATAACTTATTTGAGTACTTTGCTTTCGATTAAAAACCACGAACAACGGAACTTTTTAAATTTGTAATTTAATCTTGTAATATTTAAAACTTATAATGTATTTTTCTAACTGCGTGATGGATAATAATAAAACAAACCCTGTCTTATCCCAGGGTTACTACAGTACATCGGTGAAAACCGCATTCAAATCGGTTAAGCCGTTTTCGAGATTAGTGGTAACAAACGAACAGAACGAACGCAAGAATTCTAAAAGTCATATTTATGTTTAATCTATTGCGTTGTAGAAACACAAAGTAATATATTTTTTTATTAAATGTATAGAGTTTTAAAATTCAATTATATTTATATAATTTTCTTAATTAATAAATTACATAATACTATACATAGTTAATTTTATCATTCTTAGTTATTTTGCTTTCTAGTGTGTCTCTTGCTAACTACATAAAATAAAAATAAATGTTCTCAGTCATTATTCTATATCCATTCCATAGAACCAAAACCGCTCTCAAAGTAATTTACAGTGATATTCGAAAGATGATAAGCATTATTGTATTATAATTTAATTAACAGGAAGTCACCTCACTAATAATGTAAACACTAATTATCGTGATTTGAGATTCAATTATAATATTCACGTCATCCATTATCGTATAATGTTTCAATTTCATTACTATATAATAGGGATCTCTAATTAACTGGACTTAAAAGTTTCGTATGTTTTCCACTGAGAACAATAAATAAATAAATATTGGACAACATCACATACATTACTCTGATCCCAATGTAAGTAGCTAAAGCACTTGTGTTATGGAATATCAGAAGTACACATACACCCAGATCCAAGACAACATAGAAAACTAATGAACTGTTTCTACATCGACTCGGCCGGAAATCGAACCCGGGACCTCGGAGTGGCGTACTAATGAAAACCGGTGTACACACTACTCGACCACGGAGGTCGTCAATAAGGAGAAGTTCAATATATACCCAAACTAAAGTGAATTTTATTTATTTATTTAACATAGGCAAGCAGGTTGACAAGTGTGTAATCTGTTGGTAACTACCATCGATAGACCTGACTAGACTGGCGTCGTACGAAATATAAAATATCACTTACATATATCGCCAATGCGCCACTAGCGTTTGCCAGGTGGTGCAGTACACCAGGGCCCCCGAACTCAGAGGTATCTCTAACCTAAGCTTTGAAAAGAGCTTTGAATAGAGATGATGTATGACTGATATATGATGAATGATAAGTTCAACTCACTGTATCCTGTATCCTATTCTTATTCCTATCTATATTTTTTAAGGGCAATATTAGTTAAAGAGGGGGGGCTTGCCCACCTAGCGACGCCACTGCTTGAACCTGTAGTTATATTGGCTTAATCAAGCTTCAAACAGGAACACACAATAATACTAAGTATACCTCAGTCGGGTAAATTAGTCAAATGAAAAAATGTAATTGCTTTACTTGTTTATTAATTACAAATTTGGAGTTGGTTAACGTCTTTTTACAATATGAAAGTTTTACACTTATTAAATGACTGTCTGCTAAAATTTCACTCAAAATTATTATTGTCTCAAGCAAATTACCCAAGGTCTGTCTGGACCGAACTCGGACATTTTTAAATATTAACTGTTTACTTTTCCAGGAAGATAATATTAAATTATATATTAAAAATACCGTTGAAATGTGGGAAATGTGAAACGTTTACATCGCAAATGCACCAATAACCTTTGGGACCAAGATATCATGTCCCCTGTACCTGTAGTTACACTGACTCACTCAAACTTAAACCGGAACACAACAACACAAAGTATATCCCATAGTGGCTGGTATCTACACGAACTGCTCGTACAGAGCCCTACAATAAACGAGTAACTTTACTAAATAAGTTATTTTATCTGTACTTTACGAATTAAAGATATATGCAAAGTCAAATCCGCAGTACGTCTATTAATTTTTTAAGGGTAATTTTCTTGTCGAATTCCTGTTTGCATTTTAAAAATATTACATTTTGTTTAGTAAATTTCATTTTTAATAAAATTAATACGTATATAATATTTTTGACGGAGTACATGTACCAGTCAAATAATTTTATTTCTGTCCCGAGTTATTTATACTCCTACGATAGTGAGACTGCATATATCAACAACGAATACGTATATTACGACGTCATATATAACCTACTCCAAATCGAAATAAAGATAAACAAACCTTAGATATGCGTATTTCATGCGATTTGCTAATAACTCAGCTACATTGTATACTTCTAAGAGTTTATGATTAATATATATTTGTTTATAACACAGCACTATTACACTTAACTACATTTCCACCACTTGAATTTTACTTCCAAAATTCCGTTAAGAGTTTCGTAGACGTCGAAAACACAATTTTTTCGCAAATCCTTTGTGACTTCATATAATAGATTAATCAATCTATCGACAAATTACATCGCGTCAATTTGCTGTCAAATGTTGTTTGTTTTTCTTTTCTCCTGTTATGGTTGGAACAGAGTATAACTATATATATTGTCAAGTACTACGTTAACGCATTTACGAGGTCAATATGGTGGATGTATGGAACCTCAAAAGTTAGTCACGAATATGTCCATAACGAAATCATTTGTATGAATTTTCAGAAAATCATTGCTTTGACTGTGCATTTATTACGATACATATAATTTTCGAATACGTACGAATACGAATAACACGGAGTTAAATGAGGCTTTTATTCTCAAATATTTCTTTAAGCCATCGGCTCAGTGCCCTTTTTTTTTCAATCAATGTAGCGTAATCAACTCTATTATATATTCCAAATTATGTCGTTAATATCTGACGTCAATGCTATCGTATTTGACTTTTCGTGCTTAATGTATGTGGGAGATAATATTTTTAATCAAGTTCTGGTCTTATAACACGGTTGTGTAATTGACTCAAATGACAAGTCTTTATAAGAAGCTGGACATGTGTCAACAGATCAGAAGTGGTTCAATGTTGAACACGGCGCTATCGGTGCTCTGAACTGTTTATTTGGTGATTAGCCGGGTGAGGGTATTTTTGTATTTATACTGTTAAATATATAATTTACCTTATTTACGTTATATATCAAATTAATTGTAATCGGTGTTTAGAGATAAGTATTACATTTTATTATTTTAAATATACTTTGTTTACTTATAAATTGGTTTCACCATTTATATTGCCTTCCCTTCTTTCATATACATATTTATAATTTACTCGCTTAACATTCGGCTTTGCCCACGCTAAATTTATAAAACTCTAACTACAGCTCACTAACCGTCACCGCTTACTAACCCCGTGGCTGCCCGTCCTTCCCCGGGACTCGAACTCCATATCCATATCATATTTCATCTAAATTAGTTCAGAGGTTCAAATGTGAAGCGTAAGTAACAGAGTTAATTTCAAATTTATAACATAAGTATAGATTTCTTATTCGACTGTGAAGAAATATATTAAAAAGAAAAATATGTTTCAGAAGAATTTATGATATAATATAAATTCACCTTTGATAAATAGTTCATAAAGTGTATATATTTAGTATATAACAATTATAATAATTTAGTATTAAGGAATTGCACAATTGTATCCATCAGAGAGCACTTCAAACTAAGTTAGAAGTTAATTACTTGAAAACTAAGAAACTAAAGCAAATTAAAACTTTAATTGCTTAAACTTCTCAGTTTAGTCCCTCACTTTCCTGATGGTGAGAAACTGAAAAAATTTTTCATAAACATTTTTACGTGATATAAGTTTTTCAGTATAAAGAACTCTTTTTGCGTGCGCGAGATATGAATTTGTCAAATTAATTTGATTCATTGACTTAAAAATCGACACGTACGGCATTCATCTTTAACAAGCAGACATATTTCCTTGATAAAAATAAAACGTTCTACATTGTCACATGCAAGAGTCGAGCATGACGTCCAACATACAGAATTCGCAACCATGGATTAGCACAGCGAACATTCGTCCATTTCACCTAAACACCGAATAACGGTAGATAAATGTTTACCAAACTGTATTGTATTTTGAAGAAAATAATTCTATATAATATAATCCCATAATCCTTTCTAATACCATCCATACTCGTGGCTTTGCTGAGATTGACTTTGGATTCAATTGATATATACTGATGCACAAGTGAGACAGACAATTGCCTCTCTCGCTCTTGAAATATGTTAGCTGAGTTAAAGCTATATATAAATTAAACTTGTGACTATGCCGGGTCTACTTACATTGTCAGCTCCAATACTATTTTTTTTTGCTTGATATAGATCTTCAATCACTCACTAATTCACACGAATAATTTTACGTGTAGACGCGTGCTTTTGTAAATGATAGGACACAGATTTAGATAATAAACCAAATTCAAAATAACAACATTATTACGTACTTTATATGAAAAACATCATTAATAGAAAAATTGGCGAGATTTTGATATACTATAATTCGTTCGTATTTCATATAGGTAACGATTAAAGATAGATACGAATCTGTTGACGACATTGTTGAAGACATGACGAATAATATATACCAAGTAACTCCATTCTTTTTTCTTTTTAAACGCTCTCAATTAGTGCTTGTTTCTTACTATGGGCGTATATATTATAGCATATATATATATATGCTATAATATATACACACACTATCAAAACGTTAAGAAATGTATCTCCTCAGCTCCCTAACTATATATAGCTTAGCCCATAATGATAGGATTACTTTTAAATCACCTTCAAAATGAATTAGGTTATCAATCTGATCAAATATTATTCGCATAATTGTACTCCTAACTGTTGGTAGTGCAAATTAAAAAACAATATTCAAGAATATTTAAATGTTCAATAAACTTGCTTACATTTTAGTAAAAAAATAATAATAAGTATCATTTGAAAAGTGATGTATTCTATGTGCAAATACAGTTTTGAGACAGAATAAAACAAATGACTACCAGTTTAAATTTAAATAAATCAACTTTGCAAAAAAAGCAACACTAATTGTTATGTATTGTTCTTCACTAATTTTATTTTTGTTGTTTAATTAAATTTTTTAGTAGTTTTACGAACGCCAAAATTGGGGTTTGTTATTACAAACACG
Source organism: Vanessa tameamea (assembly GCF_037043105.1). Lineage (NCBI taxonomy): Eukaryota > Metazoa > Arthropoda > Insecta > Lepidoptera > Nymphalidae > Vanessa > Vanessa tameamea. The sequence continues at coordinate 5,416,392 of NC_087322.1, forward strand.
AACAACACACGGACAACACTTATCAAAAACCATATTTAGTATCGAAGTTAATGTCTATGCAATATGCACGCTTTACTTACTGACTGTCTGCCAATCTGCACTTTAATTTAAGTTTATGCAAATTATCATTCTCTCTAGCGAATTGTCTAAGCTCGGTGTAGAACATACTTGGCCAGTTTTAAATTATAATTGCTTTTCACGACATTTAAATTATACATTAAAATATACTGTTTGAATGTGTGAAATGAGAAAATCCAAAAAATACTCTATAGTTTCAGTGCAGGTGCTGTGTTCCGTTGTTAAAATAAAAGTTCATAAAAATGAAAAATAATTTGCAATAAAAACATCAAAATAAACTGCAATTTTAAAATCTCGGGGTTTCGAATTCCGAGTTAGATTAATAAAAACGTATTAAGATTTTCTCGCAAGTATTTCTCAGTAAGAACCTGGAATTAAGTAGTCAGCGACTTAACACTCGCGTTTATCTAAAAACATAAACATGTATCTGTTCCTTCTCTAACTTTATGACTTGAACATGCACAGCACGAACGATTTAATCGAATCGTCATCTTTTGACGTTTAGATATTATTTATTCCACTCAGGCCGCAGATTGCTCTGAAATTATAAAAAATATTCGGAGCGCCATATTAATATGCTTTTATCAAAACCTCTCCACTTTTCAGATCGATTGCATTCCTTTTTTTTTCCTTCTTGATTTTGATTACTACACACACTAACGCTACCTTAGACTTAAACATTGAAAAAGTTCGTATGACACATTGGATGGATTGCGTAAATAATATTATATTTTATATAAGTTTCAGTATCAACCCTGAGTACCTTTATTGCTCGTAGTAACCATAAAAAAGATCAAAAAATTATACGTTCACTGTTCAAACTTATTATATTAATTATTATTCCTCATTTTCAATTAATCTCAGTAAAATAACATCACTTTACACAGCAGAAAAACATATTCAAACACTCTCGGATTATTATTAAAAATAGTACTCGGAAAATATAAATAAACAGGAATTTATAGTTTCGAAACGACAAATACTCGTGACCCACTTTTAATATACCACAAATTATTCGATAAATAATCCAATAGGCAACTTAATGGTTGACAATCATGGTACATTTTATATTGATATAATGAACCTTCGTACTATATTATACCATTGTAGATTATTTGATGATCAGTTAGTATCGTCATACTATGCTAGCTACTATATTTTATATCTACACTTGTAATTGAGAAAATATTTGTTTTTGTATAACTCAACTGAAAAGTCTGTTAGTTTAATCGAAGAGGCAGTTAGGAGACGAATTTTAAACTGGCATGAATTTCCTGTTCTTGTATATTATATGCAATCAGCTCCGTCTTAAGTACTGTTCAAGTGATGGTGATCTGAAACAAGTTTTTCGAGATAATTTCTGGGGCGCCTCACCGATGGTCACAGACTTGACCATTATCGTCGAGGCAGCCCAATTCACAGCGCCTGGGTTAAAACGGACCTGGATGCAATACAATTCATTAATTAGAATTTAATGGGTCCGTAAGAGATAAAAAGTGAAATCAAAAACGCTCAAATGGACGCAAAAGTCTGTAGACAAAGAAATAAAATAAGAAAAGTAATATTGATCTACAAATCTAAAAAAATTACACGCCATTCATCTTATCTTCTTATCAAATGAAAATTAGTGTTTTATGTTAAACTTCTAGACTCCTAAATTATTCATCTGATTGCTGCAAATTGAGTTCCACGTACACCCGTAAAGATTCCAGGACCAAAGAATATAAGATATATTGTTTTTTATCCTTCAGTTTAAATGTACAGGTCCTTATCGCCTACGTATTTCCCCGTGTAAAACCGGGACGGCGGGAAGCTGTTAACGAATAAAAATTACGCAATTTAAAGCCCATCCTCCTGGAAAATCGTACTAATATATGTACATACGATTTGAAGCCTCAATGAGTAACGGTCGTTCCCACTCCCAACACAGATTTTACGCTTAACTGGATAATTGGAATATTCTTTTAGAAATTGAATGGCTTAAAAACAAAACATTATTCTTTAAAAAAAATGACACTAGCAATATTGCGTGTCAATATTTACCTCGACATTATCGTCTTTGCAAATGTTGCTTATGGATGATTATTATAACAATCTTTTGTCTTCTTCTTTCGAACGTCAAATTAATGACGAAAGAAAGAGATGAATCTATGTTTATCTAAATACCTGCTAAATAGTCTGCTATATGCTAATGATAAATAGTGAGATATGAGATTTCTATATTTATAGACGAAAACATAATTTAACCTTTAATACTTTTGACTCTTTTTCAATATATCTGTTGAAAAACATTTAACATGTTGTGAACATTCCATACACCATAGACAATAACTTAATAAGGTTTCAAACGAGAACATGAGTTAATTGTTTATTGATTGACAGTCCAAGAATTAAATTGACGGATTCGAAGAAGCAATAACGCGTTCTTTAAATAATTCTCGTTTAGATATTTAAATAGGATGAGCGACTAAGTTAGCAATTCATTTTCGATTCTCTCGTTTTATTAAAAAATACACAAATCTATAAGGATTCGCTTGTGTATCAATTATTTAGATTCTCTCCTCCATTTATACTAAAAAATGTATTTATAAAAACAAAAAAAAAACAATGATTTAAAATCACTTTTAATTATTTTGGTCAAAGATATAAAAATGTATAGTCGCGTCAGCGATCTGATATAATGTATGAACAAGAAATTATTTCTATCTAAAATTCTTATACAATATCTTTATTGAATAGATAATAGATATTATCATCTAGTACGTAAATGACTATATTATTTCAATTATAATAATCAATAATAGATAGATAAGTGATGATCAGAAGATAGCCCTGTTCGTATGCGACTTTGCTCTGAGGGTTGCTAATGTAACAATACATTATAAGGTATTCAGTTATTAGAACATTAATATTTATTAACGGCTTGATTTAATTTTTTTTTTTTACAAATTAAACATTCATGAATGTTTGGTTTTTAAAATGTTAGTAGATATTTAAAGTCAAAATGATAACAGACAATTCTAAAAAAATTCTGGGATCCTAATATACAACTGTATATTAATATAATACGTTGTACCACACACTCATTATTAGCCCTATGTAGTCTGGTAACATTGGTAACAAGCGAAACAAGCTTATGGCCGTTCCTGATGTCGTTCGTCTCCATTTCTAGATAATCATTTTTTTTTTTTAATTATATTATTTTGTAAAAAGGATTTATTGTATTTTCTTCTTTTTTTTCATTGTAGCGTATTTAGTTGCAAGACAAATACATTTTCATTCATTTATATTATTTTTTAATTGTATTGCTACCCTAATCTTTTAAACAATATTGTCTTAACTGAGTTCTGTATACATACGACTATAAGTATTTACGTATACGGTAAAAAACGGCTTCTATAATAAAATCAAAGACAATTTTTTTTACATTATAAGCATATTTCTAGACTATATAATATGAAACAGAATATTTTATCACGTATATTATAACTTTTCTATGAGAATGAAAAACCCTTTCAATAAAATAAGTAATCCTTCGAATTTAATTCGTAAAAGTTTCAAAACGTTTCGTATAAGTATGATAACAAAAAAATAAATAAAAGCCGACTTTGAGATAGATTTATAAACATACTAGCACACCACGTGGCTTCACCTGAAAAAAAAATTAAATTTGGTATTTTTGTTATTCGCCTCTAAACAAAATACATTGTTCAGATGACTCATAATTTGGTTCATGAATAAATAATTTGTTACGAACTTGACCCTAACGGTCGGACCTATCGGAAATTCCCAGAATCGGTCTAGTTAAGAGTGATTACTGCCAGCAACGTTTATACAACAAAAAGGATGAAGTTGATTCTCATAGATCAACAAAACACTTTATTAATGTTATTCTATTTCGTTCCAAGTCAAAGTCACCTTTGAACGACAACAACGAAAAAAATTATTATCGAAATGACCAGGCCATTTTAATTTGTTTACTATTACTGCCGATATGATCTCTGCGTCACCTAGACGTTGATGCTCGTTACTATGCCAGAAATATTTACTATAAACGTATGAACAACGCGTGATACAGAATAACTACTACAAATAAAACCCAACACACTTTTTTATAATTATCTAAGATAATTTAAAGAAAAACAAACGTAACAAATATAACATTTCGGACTATATTGAAAATTTCTAGAATTCTCACATTTCACGAGATAAATAAGTTGTAATATTTTATCGCGTAACTTATTAGTTTAACTAAGAGCGACAGAACAAAAATGCTCAATCACAATTTATAAAGGAGATTTTATAAAAATATTCACGATAAAACTTGTACATACTTTATACCTATGGAACTTGAGTTAATATATTTTATAAAGAAAATTACATCTTACAATTTCAACATGAAACGGGATAACATCGTGAGGAAAAATGTATCGAAAGAAGATCTTCCACTTTCGTATATATATACATTCAATAAGACATTTATTCGGTTAACTTTTAATAAATATTTCAATGGCTGCTTGTGTCACATAAGAAACAAAGGACTCTGTAGCGTTGGCTGTAAAAAAAAAAAAAACATTAAAGATATTTTTTTCTGACGCTCTCTTCCGGTATATATTGCCTCTGGCGCTCAAGACCCTCGTCGCTAAGTGAAGGGTCACTATCATTTGTCGTACTTGAGTTACTTTTTAAGAACCCTTTATCCTCCTCCACGGTATGTGGGAGTTCGTTTATTATAGTATGTAAGTTAATATTATTTTTTTTTATATCAATACTCGAATATACAATATCGATATTTGTATACAGTAGCGGTAATACGGCTTCGTATAGACTGGCAACAGTATCGGTTAGTCTAAAAGGTCTTCCTGTAAATGTGTGAAAGGGCTTCCTGTAAACTAGTGGACTTAGGCGTTTCCTTCTTGTCCAAAGGTACTACTATAAATTATAGAAACCGTATATTATTGTACTTGATGCAACCGCAATGCTTGTGCAGCTTCCAGGTTAAATAAAATCAATCAAATTAAAATATGAAAGTACTTTTATAAGCTCTTTTGAATCGTCATTTTACATTATTGTATTATACGTAAGGCTACCGCCTGTTCAGAATGTTTAGTCTACCGAGAAGAACCGATAAGAAACTCAGCGGTTATGCTTCGAACATTTGGAATCCAAAGTTATGTCCTTTAAATACAATTAAATTTGTATGATATATATAAATATACATAGTATTAGCTTCTTATGTTGTAAATAATATGTCATATTTAATAATGTTGCTTTAAAAAACGATTTTATTTTTGAATCGATTACGAAACGTAAATTTAAAAATAATAGGTTAGAACTCAATGATTAAAATTAGTAGATATGATAAATACAATATTGGTTTTGTTTTAGCATTAGTGTACGTAATTATAATGTAGTCATTATTACTAAAGGTAATGAAGCTACAGTCCTGGAGTCATTGCCCAGGATAGACCAAAAAAAAAAAATTAGAGGTCTTTGTCAAAAAATCTCAGTAACAAATTTGAGATTCTAAATTGGCCGTGTTTATCCTCCCGTGTCTTGTAGATTCCATAAATCAATGTAATCAGGTATCGAGAGCTAAGCTATCCGCTTTACTGTGATAATATATCTCAGCGCACAACTAATTAAATGAGTTGTAATTATATTCTATGCGTGTGTAAAGATCCATTCGCACTGTATAATAATGCTTATAAGCTATTCAGTGATATCACAAATTTAATGACAGTTAATTTCATTATTATGATTCTTCTTTCTCTTTTATTTCTCACTTTTAGAGTCTATCAACCTTTGTATAATTAAGCATATTATGATTATGACAAAAAAATTCGTGTGGCAAGTGTTGAGAAATAGCGGCTGAGTGTGATGGTGGATGCGGACATTTGCAGGGCGTTTTAGGTTAGTCAAAGGAATTTTTGGGACAACGACCTTTGTAGACATTACACTGGGCAAGGTTTTTACGTTATACATATACTTGCCATTGCCTTTTGATTTCGGTAGCCAGTTCTATGTTTTTTGTCATCTTTTCAGTGTGTCTATTTAGGAGATTATGTATGTCGCATACTACTGTCTATAATAAATACTATAATTTTATGTTTATCTATTACTGTTATATCCGGTCTTTTGCAATATATTGTTTAATCTGTAATTATTGTTTATTATTAATAGTATAAATCGGAATATTATTGAAGCAAAATAAGATAAATTCTACTCTTAATTGTCATATATTGCATTTGCAATCGTAATTTTATAAACGCGTTGCATATTATTATGATAACATAATAACAAATTATTCATAATAGCTGAAACGTCGTTACTATTTTAAGTACGTATAATTTTTTTAAACTGAAGCTACTCGTTCTGATTTAGTGGGAACGTTAAACAAACACAATCCGTTATTAATTTTAATTAATAACGGATTTTAATTTTACTTTACTCTAAAATTACTATTAAGTGAAACAATTATCCTCAAAATCAATTATAGAAATAAAACCCTGTTTACAAAAATCAACATTATAATGTTCCAAAGCGACCTCATTCGTTCAAACGTTCAAACGATTCCGTAACTCCGTGACAGGAATTTCGCTTTCTCACGGTACGTGTTTAGTTACACCCTAATAAGCAAAGGTCTACCATTGAATCATTCAATTTAACTCCAACAAATACGTGTTTATTTATCTTACACAATTGACTGCCTCGATGGTATAGAGGCCTATAGAGTCGCAGATCTTGTTTAGCCGATAAAAAGTTATAGGGTTTTTCTGACGAAAATTCTTAATGGCTGTCTAGAGTCTGTAAGGTGGAATTATACATTCGCGTGAGCGTGTATCTCTTGGTCCTGTTTCTGAACTATTTCTGGTCGTGTCGGATTTGCTGTCGCGTTCAATGATAAGAATGAGCACGTACGTGGCTGATATTTTATTAGGAGGATCTTATTAAAAAGTATTAATTACACAAATACTACTAATGTGCGTTGTAATGCACAGTATCGTGTGCCTTTAGAATAATAAACTTACATCCCTTCTTTTTTATAATAATATATATACGTTAATAAACCAGAATAAATTGTGTGTAATCCTCTTGGCAATTTTCATAATCTGTTTATTATCTTTTTACTTCTTCTTTAACAATTTTCAATGTTTTTTTTAATATGATTAAACGTCGTTGACCAAATACTCTTTGCTCAGTAATGTTATAAATATATAATGAATTCTTGATGTACATTTTTTCTATAAACCGTTTTATTTGTTTCCAAATGCGTTATTTTGTAGTAGGCTTTGATAATTGTCGCATTATGTTTATTAAAAAATGAGTTTGGGCCATTAAATTATAGTATATATATAGGTGCTCACTATTCTCCGAAACTACTGAACCGTTCTCTTGCATTTTTTTTTATCGGTGAATAAGGCTCAGCTTAGGAACATTGGGGCTTTGTTTCATGAAATAGGAAGACTATAGTAAAGTTATCATCATTGAAAGATAATTTTAATTTAATATCGTCAAAATTTTATGTCAATATATTCATTAACTTGTATGTCACATAAGAATAATTTGCATTTTAACGGTTTCTTTTCCTCGGTAATGAAATTAGTTTTGTCAAACAAGGGTGCGGAGCAAAACCGAATTTCCCGCGGACGAATTCAGGCCACCAGCTGAGTACTGAATACATTATTTTTCGGTGTTTCAGAGTTAGATATCTTTACATAGTATAAAACAAAGTCGCTTTCTCTGTCCCTATGTCACTTTGTATACTTAAATCTTTAAAACTACGCAACGGATTTTGATGCGGTTTTTTTAATAGATAGAGTAATTCGAGTGGAAAGTTTTTGTATATAATACATAGACGATATAGCTAAGTAACACTGATAATTTTAAAAGTTTCTAATGTGATGTCGTAAATTTATACATTTTTTGCGCTTACATTGTAAACGCTGGCTGAACCCTACTAGATAGATCAAAACAATGTACTACAGAATTGTACACCTCAAAAATGTCTACAAAAAAGTCCGCGATGGTATATGTCTATCTATTAAAGATAACCCACAATAAACATATTTTATCGTTTACTTTTTACGAGAAATGATGGCTTATTTTCGAAGCGATTTTAAGCTATATAGCATTAATCCTTATCGAATTAGGTACCTTAAATAAATTGTGCATTCAATATAGATAAATATGGCCATTTACAGCATGTAATTTAAATGAATATTTTCGAAGATATTACAGTTTTAAAACGCAGGGACATAGCGGTTTGTATTTCCTAATGAGTGAAAACTGTGTACGTTGTACCTGTTTGTTATCACTACGAGTACATAGTATAAAACAAAATTGCTTTCCGCTGATTGTCTTTTCCTGTCTATGCTTAAATCTTTAAAACTATGCAACGGATTTTGATGAGATTTTTTTTAAATGGATAGAGTGATTTAAAGAGACTGATTTTGTATGTATAATACGAGGACAATATAGTAGATAAACACTGATAATTTTAGAGGTTTCTAATGTGATGTCGTAAAAAGACTCCTTTTTTTGCGCATATATTGCAAACGCTGGCTGAACACTATGTACTACAGAAATGTACACAGATAAGCGTTGAAAGTTTTTATGGGAGTCAGTCATTTTTTAAGTAATAAACATGAAACTTTATTTTTGGGATACTGTTTTTTGATATTCTACCACTAAGGCAGTGAAATAAGGGTTGAAAGTTTTTATGGAAGTCGTTATTTTTTAAGCTAAAAATATGAAACTTTGTTTTTGGGATACTGATTAAAAATTATTATATACGTATTTAAGTGTTTCTAGATATTCTTAGTTTAGTTAATTCGTAGGGGTTTAATAGGGTTAGGACATTTTTTATATAGGTTAGTCTGGAAATCCGTCATTTTTGAAGTTAGAAGCATAAAACTTTATTTATGGGCTACTGATTTTTCTTGATATTCTAACTCTGAGGGGGTGAAATAAAGGATGAAAGTTTTTATGGAAGTCCGTCATTTTTTAAATTAAAAACAAAAAACTGTTTTTTGGGATACTGATTAAAAATGAGTAGATACGTATTTAAGCGTTTCTGGATATTTTACACCTAAGGAGAGAAATAGGGTTAACATTCCGTATAACTAGACTAACCTGTAGTCTGGAAGACTGTAATTTTTGAAGTTAGAAGCTCGTAATTTTATTTTTGGGCTACCGATTAAAAATGTGTTGATTCGCATTTAAGCGTTTCTGGATATTCTATCCTAAGGGCTAGATATAATACACAACAATGTGGTATACAAAGAGGTATTACATGAACGTAACATTAAAGTTAATTTGTAAATATATTCATATTCTACGCGGGCAAAGCCGCGGGTAACAGCTAGTACCATTATAATATACATCACGAAACATGCAAATTTAAGACGTTATCCCGTTTGAATCCAATTTTAATGCAAATTTATGATAAATAATGCAAATGAATAAAACCTTGTGCAATCAATTTAAATTAATTTTTCACAGACTTTTATGTTAGTTAGTCCAAACCTTGCTTAATTGGAGGGGTTTCTTCCTTCGCTACGGCTAAAAATTTACATTTTCGTACAGATCCAATAACAATGCACTTTTATGATAAGCCCAACCTAATGCCACGCCCAGAATTGACTCCAAGAACTCCTCAATTATCACCAGCGTAGACGTGCATATATGCTATGGTATAGCAGATTTGAAGTGAAACTTCCTGATAAAATTTAAAGCTCGAGAAAAAATTGACATTAAAATTTTAAACATGCGTCACGTTCGATCACATTTTTTAAAGAGAACAATATTTAAGAAGTTTCACTTCTGTTATGGGCCAGTACTGAGCGCGAAATTTACTTCTTTTTCTATTTTTTTTATTTTTTTTTTTGGTTTTCTTGTATGTCATTCTCTGAGTGACTGTTTAGTGTGGTATCGAAGCAACTGACCAATTTGGTTGTATCGCCAGAAGTCCAAAACGTCATCGTGTTACTGGATCCGGCTGGAAACGACGTGTCCTGCAGCTTGGTGACCCAGTAATCAATGTGGCTATACAGTTTAATCGACACCCCTCCCCCTTTAATTATTCAATACAACATTGATACTTATCCAATTAAGTATCTTAAATGCATTGTGCATTGAATATAGATCAATATGGCCATTTACAGCGTGTTATGTAAATGAATATTTTCGAAGATATTACAGATTCAAAACGCAGGGACATAGCGGTTTGTATTGTCTAACGACTGAAAAACTGTGAACGTTGTAAAACATTCTGTAGTATATTTAGTATCAGCATTGCACCCGTGCGAAGCCGGGGCGGGTCGCTAGTACTAAATAAGTACAAGGTATGAGGAAGTCTTCCATTAATTAATATGTGCGAATTTCATTTGCTAAAAGTTATTGATCGTTGAAACAATAACGTATGCAACGTCATACCATACGACTACGAGATGTACCTACAATCAATTGAATAAAAAATGTATGTTTTGAATTAATATTGCAGCGTCATTGTAATACCTTACATCATATTAAGGAATAGATTATTTTAAATTATTTAAATGCCCAATCAGTCGGTCGTTATTAATTATTGCTATTGAAAGCATTCGGCTTAAGATATCTATCGATCGATTAATATAAATATACAACCACATACATTCATATACACTATGAGTGTATATGATACATTCTTATCAAATAAAGTCTTGCGAAGTATTTTTATTTTATTAGATTAAAATAAAGGAAATTTATAGAAGGAAGTTTTTATTGTATAGTATATGTACGCTGACGGGCAAATAGACCAACTTACCAACTGGTTGTAAGTGGTCACTATCGTCCATAGATATAGATATTTCCGACATTTAAGCTGATGGCAGTCTTATTACGAGTTAAGCACAAATTCTGTCCCTTAGATTCTATTACATGGCTTATCCGGCGGGATCTTTGTCAATTTACATGCGGATTAGAGGCGCAAAATTCATTCAGATTCCCGGTATTTTGAAATCCCGGTATATTACAAGTAGGTAGATACTCGTAGACTAATATTATATTGTTGTCATTGATAACTAAATTATATTGCTGTGTAAATACTTATTGTTCAGAATTACTGACTGAAATAGGTAATTTTAAAATTATGCTATATGAATGTTATGATTTATTCTTTTATTAATATTTTGTTTTAATACAAAAACTGCTCAAATACCTAAAATAAAGTTTTAAAATTATAAAAAATTAAATAAGAAAAAATATCGATTCAATGAGCCATTTTTTTTACTTTTAATATTAATTACCTGTACTCAAATTGTAATTTGCTTGGTACATATATATATTATATATGTATGTAAACGCATATGATAAATTTGTATTCCTACCTCATAAATATTTAAACAGCGCCATCTAGAGAACTCTAACTTAACTCTCACAAATCCTAATTGAAATGATAGCTTGAACAAAGGGAGTTCTCCGACCTTCTACCTGTTTTAGCACAAAAATAATAGATGGCGTTGTAGTGTATAAAGTTAGAAAACAGCTACACATTACAATAACCTCTGTACTAAATTCTAATATATAATTTTTCCACTTGTTGGCAATTAGGCAAAAAGCATAATTTTATCATATTATTATGTATGCAAAATTAAGGACTTTCAATTTCAATTCTCATACTGTAATTTCATTTCGTTTTGATTCCCTAATCGATGAATATAATGTTTTATTAATAATTATTTTATTATAAAACATTTTATACATAGTATTCACCTACATAGTTTTTACAAAAAAAAAAATCAGGTAAAACTATCTGAAAATAACAGACATTGTTTTAATAAAAACACCGAGATTGACATAAAGGTGTGTTCAATTATTCAGTACCTCGGATTCGCCAGCTTGGATGTTTTTTGTAACAAAAATTTCCCTACGCTATCATTAAATTCGCGTGATTGTAAAGGTAATTAAAACAAAGTAAAATCGATTTAGTGCATTTTTGTCGAATTTTGAATCCTTGAAGAAAATTCAATAATATTATTCTTTAAGAAAATTGCAGCTGTTTAAGTTATACTTACCAAACACAATGAGCAGAGTTTTGTCAATTTAGTTAAGAATAAATATTATTGAAATCCTAGAAAGGTCCTTAATAGTTTTTTTCTTGACTATAATTTATATTCCATTAAACTTATTTGTATTTTTTTTTCTTGGTGTTTATCTACCTTAGTCGAGTGCCTTATTTCCATTTACCTATAATGAAAATTTACACTGTACATAAACAATGTGATGTTTATGCCATAACACTATAACACTTTTTGTTTTGTAATGTTTTTCCGTTATAAATTAAAACTCATTCCATAAAGGCCGGCAACGCACCTGCAAACCCCTGTGTGTGTGTCCTCCTGCTCGTTTGCCACACACACCATAAAAAAAGAAAATATTACTTCACGTTAAATGGAATGACGTGCTGTCAATTACATAACGTTCACCTAGGAACTTAGTGATTGAATACTCTTTTTCGGAACTCACCGGGGGTATGCTGGAGGGTAACTTTATAAATAATACATTAAAAAGTAATGTGTTCGAGTGTAAACATCCATATAATTCATTTAGTAGCAATGCTATGGCGTCAACAAATTAATAATATTTATATAAACTACTCTTTATACTAGCAAATTTGAGCCTCACATAAAGTAATTGAAAAAAACAAATGTAATAATAATCAATAGTGGCGAAACGTTAGGTATGGTCATATTTTATTGTTTACCAACAAAATAATATCAGAACATTCGCATATAACATTTTATGATTTTTTAAATAAGACTGGTAAAAGTACCTGAATAGACAAAAGACTAACAATATAAATAATTTTACATAAAAAAAACATTATTTTACTCCTTCAATATTTCTACAAGAGTATAGAAAAAATAAGGTATATAAATAAAAATTTAATATTTATAGATAGAATTTCCAAAATTACTTCTTAGCACTGGAATTCATAAAAAATGCCTTATATCCAGTTTCAGTATATTATTTATTAGATAACATACACCTAATTTTAAGCGACTTCAAAAAAACGAGGTTATCAATTCAACATGTATGTATGTACCTATGTAAAATTATTAGAATTGAATAATATTTGAGTATGATAATCCAAGACTTCCAAGCACATGTGCTTAATTTCGTAAGTGTATGTTTGTATGTTTATAGGTTTGTCCACGAATTTCTCGTAAACTAAAAGTAGTATCGAGATGATTTTTTTTTATTTAAGTAAGGTACACTTCACAACAACTACACACTACAAGTAAATTACTCATAATAAAATATAGGTAGGTAGTTGTATAGTTATTATTATTGTGTTATTCCATATAGTGGATGCAATAAATCCAAGAGTATGTTTGGTACTACTTCTTTACCTACTACTGAATCGATAAAGATGAAATTATGTGCTTTGTCCCTAAATTCCTGGGATAACAGAATTTGATGCGGGTGAAGCCACGGGGCTCGTACTTCTATTCTTATTAACTAGCAGTGGGGTCTAATAATAATAGGAGTACGTAGGTATAGGTATAATGTACCTATAATAAGATTTTATTTTTTTATTTGTGTTCTGTGCGGCAGTGTGTGTGTGCCGACCTCAAAAAAATTTTCGGTGTGTGTACTGAATTAGGTATATCTTAGACAAATCTGTTTTTGAATTTTGTTGTTCTTTTCGTAAGTCCTAAAAAATATTATTTTTCTATTTTTAGTTCACTAGTTGTTACTGATTTTGAAGTCGATTTAATCTTTTTATAAATTATTTTTCTTAAATGCATTCAGTCAATTCATTTGTTAACAAATAGTACAGTCTATTATTATATCTGGTATTACAAGTGGTCTTCAGTAGTCCCCTTATAAAATTTTGATCTTTCTATGACAATGACACAAGTTCTGTATGTAGGAACTGCATTTTTTGCTGACCAAATCATTTTATGAAATCTAAAAATGTTTACTAAAACAAAAAATCCGTAGCTTTAACGGTTAACGGTACCCTTGCTGTCAGATGTTTACAATACAATTATTATTACAATAGTAGATTATTATGTAGTAATACATTATTTTTTGTATTAAGTACGCTTTTTAATAGTTCTTATATAATCTTAATAATAATAATAAAGGTTTTTATGGTTAAATAAAATGTAATATATTTTTTTAATATTTTTTTTATTTCATCATTCATTTCAAACTACACCTTCAAAAATTATAATTGATTATAACTACGATAAGCTATAATTTTACCTAACAAACGACTCGAACCTACGTCGTTTCATGAAAAAATTTTGACACTTCAAAACTTCCAACAGGAATTTATTATTCTACCTTCCATTATGCAATTACTACTTTAAATACAAAGGAAATAAATGCATGAACAAGAAAAAACTCGTGTTCCTTCGTTACAGACTATCCGGAAATACAAAAGCATGTACATCGAACAAACGCAATAGCCCATACAATCAAAGAAACAGTAAAACGTCTCATCTCGAGGGCAAGATAAGGTGTGTTAGATAATAATAAATGAACATAGTTTAATCTTGTTCATATAAATTTATCCACTTAGTGATAAAGATTTATATTAAATTATGTATTAAAAATTATTTGCACGCTTGCTCAAGCTGCTCTGCGGTGGTTGAATAAAATACATACAATTAATATTTTTCACATTACACTGAAATTCGCTCGTTCCCATACACAACTACAGTTATTACTAATGTGTCTTACTTAGTAACAAAATAAATCTGTTAAAACGTAATTTTAAGTCTCAAACAACATCGTTAGTTTTCAAAATCAGGTACAAATTAATCGAAATTAAAACTAAGGTAACTGAAACATCAAGGGAAGAAATATGAGATCACGTTGCTTTATTAATATTCATGTCATTTCGACATCGTATCAATAAAGCGATATTCCACACGAAGTTTTCTAATTACATACTAATATTTTTGGCGTTTCATTTTATCAAACTAAATCACAGAAAGAACGATAAGAAATAATAGCTGACACCTTCATTCAACCGTCGCTTTATTAGAAATGTTATTCCTGAATAAAGCCTTTATGAAACGTACTTCATATTTTAAACATATCACTTGAATTTTAAATGTTCTTGAAAACGTCGCTCGTTGAAAACACTTTAGAATAAAGCGACAGTTTTAAATGAAAAAAAAAAAAAAAAAAACTTATCTATGGATTATAAATACCAGGGGCCCATAAACACTTTACAAACCTACTTAATTCTAATATAACAAAAAATATAAATAAGTCAATGTGAATGTTACATAACATGTGCATTCTTCTCTATGATCTTAATTATATGCCGTGCCATATAACATCGGGATCGAGTTACCTACAGTAAAATTGAAATGTTTGCTACGCTTTTTCATATAAATACAGTATGAAAGCCGTATCAAAATGGTCTTTCTATTTATCTAATGAGTACTTCTAAACGTCCCTTATCGTAAACATATGGACTTTTATTAAATTACATATTGAAGATATTTATCATAACAGTGATTGTACTCTGTACTTACTTACTAAAGCTCAAATTGATGAAAATCTATTGTTTTATGCTACGGTGCAAAATTTATTGATCTTATAACTATTGCTAAATATAGAAAATACGTGAATAGAGTGACCGCCTTGTAGGAGTGTCACATTTCGTGTACCAGTTTGTTCCTTTTCAAATCGATACGATTTTCGTGACTATGAGTCGATGAGTCACTATGTTATTTATAAGCAAAAACCAACCTTCTAATTATAGAAATAAGGTCCATAATAAATTGTAGATTGTATTGTGTGATAACAGTGTTCACTCACAAATTGTTCTATTTAATAAAAGACAGTCGTTTTATTATTATATTTGACCTCATTTTAATCTATGGATCCATAATTATTTTTAAACGGCATATACAAAAGCATAACATATACTTGCCTTTATCTAAGTGTTAGAAGAAAAATAATAATATTAAGTTAAGCATTTTGCTTTTAGGCCTTTATACATGTAGCTGCTAAGATAGCTAAAAAATTAAAACGAAACCTTTTTAAATTATTATTATTATTAAATATCGTTTAAGTGGCCTTCGTGACATATACTTGGCTATTATGACCTTGGCCATATTTCATCATATACTGAATATGACGTACTAGTGATATATATTGTATATTTTCTTAACAAAACTAATTGGTTTATAATGTGTTATAAGTTTAGAGTAAATAAAATTACTTATACAAATTTAAATTAAATCTAATGTTACCGTGGAACTCACATTAATAATTACATACATAATAATTTAAATATCAATACAGGTTGCTGCGGTGTTGGGACTAGCATAAGTGTAAAGCAAGCGCTTAATTATTTATTAAAGTCTCGAGCTATTTTTAAATGGTCCATTGTATTGGATTAAATATCTTATTGTTTAAAAAAAAAAATATATTTTATAATAAATAAAATATAATATGCTCATATTTTTAATGCTGTTGAGGCTTTCGTAATAATATAAGCACTAGCTCTTAACGGTAAACACCGCCGTCGTATTATGACAACGTTCCGAGCGAACAAACATTTTGCAAGCCCCATAGAAAAAAACATTTCTATGTACGTATGTCCTCTTTGGTATTATTCACTGGTTACTAAAACTATTCACATATAATAAATAACTGCTGCTATATTTTACGCTTAAGTATTAAAAACGTAATTTGACACAAAACTCAAAGTTTATTGCGTCTTATTTATATACACGTGGCCTTTCGTACAGCTTGAAGTTCCTCACTGAACCGTTAACTGAGTGCTACGAAATGTATACTTGTACCGTCCAAGCTCCTACAAAGCGAACGAATCATCAAAGAAGCTGAAAGAACGCCATACATCGGGTTCTTTGATTAATTCCAATCAATGTTTCCCAAAGATTTCAAAGCATAACAGCTGGCAGTGGAGTCGATAGAGCCATGTGTTCAGCACCTCTAACTGGAAGCCTTTGAGCCGTGACGTAGTGTCTCATTAGAGCGGGTACGTTGGGGAAGGCGGTAGCAGCCCCTCCCAAAGTGTAACCGTCACCCCCGCGACATATCCGCATGTGCATAAAGCCACGGGTGGATCTAGAAAACAAAAAAAAAATTATTAAATATTTTTTTTAAAATATGAAAAGTATTATTACTAGTGTTGAAATAATATTATTTGAGATAAAAAATAGTCAAAAACTCACTTCAAGCTAAGCGAGTAGTCGTGTTTAGCGGACTCGCTATTTCTTACTAAGAATGCTCCCTCATCGGCATCTCTTAGTAATCCCTCAGCTTCCAAACGCGATAACGTTCCATGATACCACCTGGAATAAAAAAAAATACATTTTTATTAACAATCGAACACGATAATTATGCCAATTTTTGTTCCATTTTATGCCATGACGTTTGATATTATGTATGTATATAATAGTTACATGGATAATTATTCTATGATTATTATGAGCATTTGTGTGTTACATTAATAATGATTGAAGGATAAATTCAACTCACCCTTGTCGGTCTAGTGGAAGAGTAGCATCAACCAGGTCCCGTGGCGGCGCTATAGGTCCTAAGTTCAAATGTAATCCTTTCGCACTACCGGAGCTACCAGTGCCACTTTCAAAATTCAAAGTCAATTTCTCACGATGTTTTTTTCCTAAAAAAAAATGTTTTTATACATAGACATATTCTGATACAATTTTAAGTAATAAGAATCTTTATCATGATAGATACATGCGTTCACAAAAGTCAAAGTTCATTAAATGTCAAATTGCAACTTATCTAAACTCTTAACTCAACTGTACGTTTACAAATTGCTCAGAACATAAAGGGAAAAGTTCCCACAAAGAGCACTCAAGTATATTAAATATTAGAAGGGCGTCGGAGCAGTTTGTATAAAAGAATTCGAAGTCATACGTCTTAATCGGCATAATTCGGTAGTAGACTTCACTTCAAGTTACCGACAGATCTCGAAAATGCGAGACGACAGACCCTCTACAGATTTCTTTCTTATGGATTGACATGTAAAAACCCTTGTGATATAATAAGCTTTTACTAGATAAAGTCATTTACGTTGTAATTTTTTTCAATAAATTTATTTTAATCTGAACTTAGCTCACCTTGGTTTAAATCTTGAACGCTTTGACTCGAAGAAGCGTTAGATATAGCCTCTCCAAAATCATTGTTCAGTTGCAACGATTGTCCACGTAATTTACGTCTCAATTTAGGCATATCAAACGGCAAAGTGCGAAGGTCAACTTCGGCTTCAGCTCGACGTCTTCGTAATTTTGGCATGTCAAACGGAAGGTCAGAAAGATCAACAGCATCATCTTTACGTTCTTCTTCTGTGTTGCTGTTTTTGAAATTTATAAATGCATTCCGTGAATCTACACCTTCTCTCGAATGAATTGATATACCACTGTCGGAACCTTGTATTTCTGTGTCACCGGGAGTTGAATGCCTAAACGTCAGATTTAACAAATTTCTGTTTTGTAAAGCCCGCCTTTTCGGCTTAGGTAAAATTTCAACAGTAGTTTGTATTGTCGTGTTACCCATATCACCATCTTCGGGAGATACTTTTTGTGAGTTATTATTTTTATTGTTATCAGATGTTTCTGATGCTGGCTCCTGGGAAGATTTGTCTGATATAGGACTTAAAATGTGTAGTTTATTCGGATGATGTCCAAACCCCGAAAGCTGCATATGATGTGATTTAATAAATGGTACGTTTCCGGAATCAGAGCTATGTGAACTTAAGGATGATGAGTGTCGACTTTCAGAACTACTACTACTCCTGTCTCCTTCACTGTTGCTGCTCCTTAGTGACTCCATGCTGCCTCCACTACTGCTTGTTGCCATGCTCTCGGTGCTTGAATACTTTCGACGTGGACGAGCTACTCCGGGCCTGCCTTTAAACTCCATTATAGGGCCGACCCCCTTAGGCCCCTTGTACCGATTCATTTCGGGTGTATCAGAATCGGAAGTGGGTCGACCCTTAATCTCTAAAAAAATACCGTCTTTTGATTGCACCCTTTCATCATCACCATCACGAGACTCGCGACTGGAATCCCTCAAACGTTGTCCAACGTCAAGTTCTGTAGATACAGAAGCTTTAACGTCAGTCATACTAGCGTCACTACTGGTTGGCGTGTCCCTAGCCCGTAGAGATTTTACCGGCAGTCTTAAATCTTTTAGGCGGGGATGTGATGGCTGGGTTTGAGGCAAATTTGGAGCACTTTTGATACTATTCATTGCAGATCCGTCTTTTTGTTGAAATTTTGTAGGTAACGGCGCTGTAGATGGTGGAGAAGGAGTATAACCGCGTAACGGCAGTTGAGATGTTGATGTACGATCTTCATCTTCAATGTGCACTTTCTCCATCTCCTCCGAGAGTGCTGATGCGTTACTCTCATTTTCTCTCTTTTGGCGAATAGTAGGAATCTTTGAACGACGAACACTATCAGTTTTCATAGTCACCTTACGGCGACCTTTATAATCTGGTTCACTACGTTCTACAGCTTCAAATGCAGATGAGGCAGATGATATAACCTTGCGTTCCTCAGCTTGCAAGAGCGCTGGATGATTACTAACGCGGTCGAAATCATCTAAGTCATCATCAGACCGTGCTATTTTACAGTCAAAGGCCGTTTCGTAAATCTGTCGTGTGGTCATTTCTTGTGGCCAGCGTGGCAATGGCGCCGGCACGTAAAATACGCTACGAGAAGATCTATGCTCCTCTACATCTTCGGGCGCGGCGCACACGCAGCCGGCCGCGTCGCGCCCGCGACGCCTTGGCGGCATCCACGCGCTCTCGCCGGACGATGATGATGATCGTTCTAGCTCACGGAATCCATCTTCTGCCACTGAAAATCTTTTAGGCAGATTTGGTCTTTGAGCAACGTGGGGAGCGTCAAGACTGGCTGACTTTCTATACCGTGGGCCACGAGACGAAGACGTCGATGAAACAGTCGGCGCTGTAGGAGCAGGTGGTGGCGGGGCAGTTTTGAACAAATCGCCGTAATAATATGGGCTAGGATTTCTTCTAGGGGCGTTTGCGTATCGTGGATCAGACCGACCACTGTCTGGCGAATGCAAGGATGGTGCAGTTGCAAATGGATCGAATTCACCAAACTCGTCCTCTTCGATTTCAGTTGATGATGATCTGTCTTCTGAACTCGATTCTAAAACAATAATAATCACCATTAGACATAATTACAGATATTAATAAAATTATTGTGTGCCGTTTAAGACGTTCTATTTTAACTATCGTATGCTTATGGAAAAACACATTATCTCGAAAAAAAATTCTAGAAATTATTTAAATAGCAAAACGTATAACCGTCGCCGCAAAATTGGAAGACTTTTAGAAGATAAAATGAAAGCAGCGAGCTAGAAGTAGGTTCGTAAACGTTCCGTAAGTCTGAGGCCGCAGTTAGTCTCAAGTGGCGTCGTTTAAATGAGCGTCCGGAATTGTACTTTCACGATCCTTCAAGAAAGCAGTCAATCATAAAGAATGGAAAAATGTTCCCCTATTATTAAAAAAAGTCCTGAGTAAATCTTATTGCTATTTCTTGACTAAAGTTCCTCGTTTAAACTTTTTAAAGGTGCGAGTGTTTTTTTTAATTGTTTGATAAAAATATTTAAAAGTGAAGACCATAGTCATTTTTATTTGGATTTGATAATGGTATTTATTCTTTAATTCATATATATCGTGTTAACTAACTAACTTGCTATTAACGTATTCATAGTATCATGAAGCGTTTTTGAATGTAAAATCATTGCGATGTTGTGTTCAATCGCTTTCATTTTTTTGAGATTAACTGAAGTACTCTTATAACGCTAAGGTTAATGAATGCAATAAATCCCCTTTAACTCGTGCATGCGATGCTAATGTTATTTCAAAGGCAAGTAGAAATACCCTAATGAAAATTCCTTGCCTCGCACAACAAAGGCACATCTCTGAATGCATGTTGAGCACAAAAAGTCTGGATTTAAAGCCCCAAGTTGAGACAAATATCTACAACTAGCATGTTGTACTTCTACGTCCATGAGTTGATAGATAAATCTAAGGTTTAGTACCAAGAAAAAACACCAATATTTATTCCTCGTAACTAATACGAAAACAGTGCAAATTGTCCATTAGCGCAGAGGGTTGCAAAGTGACGTCATTACGTGACGTAATTGCTTTTCCACGTGAATGGACATGAGCCCCTACGAGTCGAAATTTGTTGAATTACCTCGATTAACGTGTTAAATGTCTTTCAAAAACGTTTGAAGCAATGTCAAAGGCGCCGGTTTAGAATAAAGCTATTAAACAATTAAGTTAAAATTACACGGATTTGAACTGAAAGTTAGCTGGAATTGTCATCGTGACTGAATATTAGAGACATAATTATATGCTCTCGAAAGTAAAAATATTCATTAAATGCTTCGTATATGTTCGTATTTATTCCTACGCATAATGTTATGTACTTTTAATAATTCTCATTATGTAAGTGGTAAACAAACTCATATTAATCAAGATAAAATGAAAAAATCTTTCCATAGACAAACGACATTGCAAATCAAAAGCCACTGTTTATTATGTCGAGACATTTTTCCGAGTCTAGACGAACTAGCAGAAAAAAGGCTGATTAAAAGTCGCCATTGTTGTTGATGCCTAGCGCGGCGTTTATTACCTCGGCTCTAATTGTGGATATTCCATGGAAGCTTACAACGTCTTTATAACATAAGAGGTATATCATCTTAAAAAAAAAATCGCCAATTTTTGGATCTGTATGTGTAATAGTAATAAATTGATTCACTTAAAAAAGCGCATTAATTCACATCACTATAAACAACTTATATGCTGTATACCCTTTTAATATACGTATGCATACATTTCGAAATTTAATAAAAGAAAGTAGTTCTCGTCAAGCGACTGACATGTCGAAGTAAAACTATGTTGACATAGTTTACTTTTTTAAAAATGAAATTGTGAACAAGTTAATTAAACCAACCCGAGAATGTTTGTAACGAGGAATGGCGTGCAAGCTGTTTTCTTTTCATTTCTACGACAAACGGACAGGACTAGATAAGATCTCGAGAACAATGCCGTAACAAGTCTCAACCGCGATTGTTGTGCGAGAAAAGAGGCTTTGTGCGGTCTTAGGAGATGAGCGAGGGTACAATCCTAGCTAAGAATTTACGTACATTAAATAAATAATATTAATATTTCTACTTATATTTATATGAATTATATATATTTTAATGAAGGTGAAATGGCTATTCGTATTAGTTTTTATATTTCAATTGAATTATTTTTCCAATCCTTATATGTCACTAGTTTATTTTAAATATTATAAAACCTAATATAATTATTTAACAAGTAAACGAACGATACTTTATATAAAACCCTTGAACAGCTGTCACAACTATTACATAGTTACGTAAAAAATGAATTACAAATAAACTCACCAGATTCGTAATATGGTTGAGCCCGATGTCTGGACTGTCTCTCTTGGCGCAGTGGCGCGGAAGGCGCAGGTTCGGGCGGAGAATCGGCCGAACCTTCAGGTGCACTTTCGGGACTACGTCTAGAAACTTCAGGAGCTGACAAGTCGAAATCAGTCCGTCTTGCCGACTCGTAATCTGCTCTTCGACGAGCTGATTCCGCGTCAAAAGCGGGTCGTCTTCCAGAATCTGCGTCGTATTCTCTACCGAAATATCTTCTTGATTCGTATTCGTATGGTCGTCTTGAGTCAACGTCGTAATTGTGACGACGCGATTCGTAACGCCATCTGGATGTGTCGGGTGAGCGTCTAGGCTCCCTTGACCGGCGACTACGCTGCGGTGATCGTCTGGCTGTGTCGCGTGGTGTACAATAAGCCTCTAAGAATTCAACCTGAAACAAATTACTTTTGTTAAATTCTTTATTTCAATGTTAATTATCAATTAAAAACCATTCGCTTATTTTTTTTATTATATGTGATGTGGATCGATACGATGTAAGTACACGCTACAATACGAAAATATAGAACAAGGGATTCCGCATACCAAGTGACTATTAGTTGGAAGGAAGCCCTTCATCATGAAGGACGATTATGTGGCAGAGTAAAGTGGTAATAAAATGCAGCGGTCACATATCCGCCGATCGTAACGGTCGGTTAGACGTTCTTTCCCCTAGACGGGGTGTCATTACCGGGGAACGTTTCTGTTTATGAGAGGGAGCATAAAGAATATTATGAGATATTGCGCTTGCATTGACGATACGATGAGGTGATAACGTTTCAGAGGCTGGTCAAATTTAGTTTGGAATGTCATTTTTTATTGCAAACATCAACGCTATTACATTTATAATAAATTTGTCAAAATAATAAACTCGTGGACATAAAAAAATAAGATTTATAAGATAAATAAGTTTTAAAGGTTGTTTTTTATTTATTTCGTACATAGTCAATTCGAGTAAGTTGTTTGTTGAAGACTCTTCAATAGCTAATTTACACATAAAGACACACCATGTATATATCGGCAATAAAAACGCGCGGAATTATACATTGATTATCATCATAGGATTAAAAACTTTATCGATAAAGTACCTCGTTAAATTAATATTATAACAAGACTGAAACGTTTATTAAATATTATTTTCAAAGTAATAATAAAAATGATATAATAATATAATAAAAAAAAGCACAACTAAATACAAACACATAATATTCATTATATAAATTTGATTAAATTTTGAAGGTTATCTTAATACGTTGTAAGATACACGGAGTAACAAAAATATTTGTTAGTTATTATCGATATAATTGTTTTAAAAAACCCAAATCCTACACACTCTTACGAGCTGTTAGCGCGATCGTAACAATACCCACCAAATTAATGGTGTGATAGCTTATTTAAGTATAAATAAATATATTTTTATATTGGATAGAATTTATTAAATGACAAAAATAAAAGTGTCAACTGCATTTCATAGTGGGGAATCGAGATATTTAGTATGAATATAATTGTTTTTAATTTAATTCATAGAATTAATGATGTTTCAATGTGGTCGACCCCGTGATGAGCTCCAACATCCGCGCCTCCGGGCACGAAGGGTCTTAAGCCCTCATTAAGGGCGGGTTTAGGATTTACTAGCATTAAATTTCGAGAAATCTTAACCTGAATGAGAGTTTATTCAACGACTTCCACACGTAATACTTACATAATCTGATTGCCAAACACTATAAAAGTCTCTTTCATCCAACGTTACGATCAAGATCATTCAATACGAAATTTCGTCTACCCACAATCATCGTATAAGAACTGATTAAATACATTAAACGTGCAAGCAGTCATTATACGTCGCGAGGGTGACTTTATAAATAAAATAAAAGGATTGTGAGCCGGTTTTGTAGCTGGCCCCAGGCCTGTTCTTTATTCAAACTTTTACCATTGAGTGGAGGCTAGGGCTAGCCTCATCTGGCGCATTGTTTAACGATTCCTTCCTACGCATGAAAATTTATTTACATAATTAAACATCGGTCGCACCACCCTCGTTTTGATTTGCGATGTCTACGAGATTTTCTCCGCTATTTACATATTTTGTTCCGACGCTTAATTAGAGTCGGTCGAAGCGTTTTCACGCACAAAATTATAAAAGCTCTAATTAAAAAAAATCTATTTCATATTCAATTAAATTTCATAAATTATCAAGGTTATGATTAAAGATAGTGACTCACTTCCACTCGAAATTTGTTTATCTCGACGAGATAAAGCAATAAAGAATCCTTTTTTTTGAAACAAAAATAAATTCATTCGGATTTATATAGTGATGCGTATGAGGGCATTATTCGTTTCGTTTTATTTACCAATTCAAATCAATGTTCCTATTGAATCGGAAGGGGTTAGCCGAGAGGGATCAAATTGAAACTGCTCAAGCACACATGTTCACTTCTGGCTATTCATCAATCGCATCGCATAATGGGGAAATAAACTACAACTCACTTCCTCGACAACTACACGTATAATACTAATAGTCAACTTCCTGTAGAAACGACATGGACAATTTATACGAAGCAAGGCCTAATGAGAATTATCATTCGAATTGCTTCGAATGAATTTAAAACTTGTCTATGTTTTATTTCTAAGTAAATAAATTTGAGTAGAAAAATAAACGAGGATTCAATAAATATTCTTTATTATAATTTTTTTGTTTCCGTGAATGTTGGAGACCTATCGCTTTTAAATTGAAATGTATTATCTTATCAAATGGAAATTTTGCACAAGAGGAATACCTATATGTTTTTACAAAACCATAATAACAAAATGATGTAACCGTATCACGCTTGTGGTTTACTTTACTATATAAATAACGTCATATGTTTTAACGAGATAACCTTACCTACATATTACGAACTATTTTTTGTACACTTTTTCACTCCAATAATATTTATTGTGGTAGTTAGTAATACCATTTTTTTCAAAAAAGATGCATCTTCTAAATCCTCATTAAGCATGAATCTTCAGAAAGCAACTCTTCTTTCAACATCCTCTTCGTAAATAACGTGCACAGGATTAAAATGATAATACAAAATATCTTAATTGTAACTTAGCTACTGAACTGTTTATGTATCTAAATTTTATTTTAAATTTGTATTAAGTAAGTTAAGTAAATATGTAAGATTTTTTACATTGGTTATTATTTTAAATCAATTTTGTGGGAATTTTAAAGAGCGACCTTTAGTACGAATTCGGTCATTTTCGAATACGAATTTCCACCAACGTCCTTTCTAATCATTTTATTTCGGTTGCTTTGAAATAAATTCTTAGTTTTTATACATTTTCGGAAAGCTAAGTAAACGATTATGTTTTTAAAATAATCTGCAGAACAAGTTTCATGATTTTTTTTGTTTTTTCAGGCATATTTGAGGGAAAAAAATAAAAAAAATATTGAAATAATATCGTTCCATTTTTAAATTTGGACCGATAATTATTGTTTAAATATTGAAAAATATCCAGTGTTTAATCGTTTTTATAAATGAGAAGAAAAAAAAAGATTTTACTTGATACTTTTTTATAATAAATTTTTGAAGTTGCATTTTTGACTTATTTTTAAAAAATCGAAAAAACGCGATAACTCAAAAATGGTTCACTTTTGCATAATGCATATGGAAGTTAAAATTATTGCAAATAGTCACCCCTATTACCTCCCAACGGGAATGCGTCGAATTACCAATAACCCTGTAGATTCAAATAAGTTAAAGAATATAAACCATAAAATTAAAATTATGCATTGAATTGTTTTTTCAATGTCTCTAATAAATAAATAATTTATCGAAAAAAACTAATTCTTACAATGTTTTTAAAAGAATACGTCACTGAATATGTAAATGATTGACGTATATTTTAAATTAAAATGAATTACGATTAAAAAAAAAATATATTGGCTATCATGCTAAAAATCAAAAGGTGTCCAAATCATTAGATGTCTATAAATACTCACAAGTTTAACACATCAATGATATGAAAGGAATAATTACTTTTCTCTAGAGAGTAGGCGACGATGAACAAAAAATATTCTATAGGAATAGAGAAAGTGTGATTCCGGGTTCGCCCGCTATGAGTAATACCAACAGAATGAAGGATGTGGGACAAGATGTAGTTTTCAGACGGCCACATGAGTCAGCCGGGCGATTTATAAATACCGGAGACACGCCTCCTGGCTGCCCAGCCTAAAATAGTACGCTGCAGTGTCGTATAACATAAACATTAAATGCTTCTTTGATCAGTCATCGGTTCTGTATGGAAAAATCTCAGACGACTGCGAATCAGATAAAAAAAGCCGACCAAGGCCCCAGGAAATTTTAAATATTTAGAGATATTTCTTGCTTGAAGATTCCGAAACATAATGTATATAATACGAGCTCATTAATAAAATAAATTGTTATTTATTTACAAGATAAAAATGCTGGGTTATCCAAACATTTTAAAAACAATTTACATCACTTAAGATTTACATTTAATTCAAGATGATTCACCAGTGTCTTTGTGCTGGTTTTTGTTTACAAATATAATCATATCAATCAACAATTAACTTTAAATTATTCGAGACAAACACGACTATCCTAGTAGTAAATACGCTTATTTGAGATCGGTAGCATTCTTTCTATACAATCGTAACCTTCTAACTTGGGTATAATGTAATTCAGCGGCTAAATGTCTGCAGGAATTAACAGACTGGTTGGACTGCAATTTCCCCGTCCACAATTGGCGCGGTCAATCTTACGTTGTGAACTCCTGTCTAGTCACGTTCAGCAAACCAGAGCCGGCAAACAGGTTCCACGCAACTGAGTTAAACAGTGTCTTTTATTCTTTTCACTTTCAAAACAAGCATCGCGGACGTGCTTTTCAATCATACTCTGTTATTGGACCGTAAGCCTTAATGTCTGATACATGTCTATTCAATTCTCTTTTCTATTTACTTTTAGAAATTTATTTAAACGTACATGAAAACTCATTCCAGACAAACTAAATTTTAACTATTAATTAAAATGAATTGTCTTTAAGTACGGCTTCCTACCAAGAGTACTGACGTGACAAAATTAGACACAATTGTTGCAAATGAAAACAGGCGGAGATGGGAAATAAGCTTAATTACTAAGTTGCAAGTCCAAATCGCCTAAAGGACCGAGGGTCTTCTTAAGTAGACCCTTACAAATGATTCAATGAAGGGAGCAATTATGAAAGAAACTTCGTCCTTCCTTTAAAAGGACATTCACTTCAAATATTGTCATTAACACTTACTATTCAGATTTTAATATATTTTATGGAATGTTTCCGTTACTTTAAAGGGCAAGATTTACAGAACACGTGTTTAGGGAATGGATTTTTTTTTAGAAACTATTGCTTGTCATTGTGTTCCAGCAGGAGCTGTATTTATTCATATTTTTCTCATCTGTCGGAGCTCACTATTTGTGAATGCCTTTCCCGAGACAGATCAACGGGAGACCGGATGGTACGAAAATAAATTATTATTGTAAACTAGGAATGCTTCTAACTGCATCATTGTAAATGCATATGATATTTTAGACGTTAAGTTCTGCGTTGAATGTGTTGAAATATTACTTTATTTTCAAATTAACATCAGACCATTAAAACATATAAATTCGACTTCGAAATCTAATTTACATTGGATTGGAAATTGCTTTAACTTTGTAGTTTTGATCTTTATTTTGTTTCAATAAAAAGATTGCGTCTATCAGCGTACAAACTTTGCTCTCTGAACTTGTAACTAAGTTACGTCAACCCAGGGGATGGCCAGAGGATTGTAATCAATATCTACTACTTCATTTTAATCTTCGACTTTCTTATAATGTGGTTTAAGAACAAAAGGTCGTAAAAGAATACGTATTTATTTCAAATCTATCAACCATTGACGTGATACGTTTTGCTTTTTTATAATATTCTACTGGATACATTTGCAAATACACGAAATATTTACACCTACTATTATTGTATTGTAACTATGTGTATTTTGTTTGACTTTGACTAAACGAAGTTCAAAACGGTCACGTTCAGCAAATTTTTTTTTGTATGATTCATCGACATTATACGTCTTCAAATCAAGAAGTAGGTACTTAATTAAATACCTAGATAAAATTGTATTATTTTGTATAATCTATTGGTTGCATAAGTGTTCTACAGATTGATAATGATTTACATCGTCATTGCTTCCTATTATCGGTATCGTAATCATATACATACATGAATACATACAAAAACAATAGTAAATACACCTGTATTCTTTGACTAGGTTTTACTTACCACATGCGCCACCAAAATCCATTGTGCTATTTGTCGCATTTTCGACATCAACTTCTTGTTAGAAGGCATTGTCACAAGTACTAATAGAAGTATGTAAGGAATTCACAAATAGCACAGAACGTCCATCAACTTTATCGACCGTTTCAGTAGTGACACGCACACATATAAACCGCTAAACTAGAACTAAATACACTTTCACACTACTTGTTCTCGTTCCATAAACTTAATGTTTTTGTTGTTAGTTCTTGTGTAAGTCTAGGCGTTGGGCAGTAAAAAACCTGCGATATAAACGCCTAAAACGGTTCGGTTGCCTACTTGACGAGTCCAACTGTAGACTGACAACACGGCTCAAACACTATACGCGAATGTGTAAAACGGTGACTCATCGCCCCGCATACTGTTTACCGAGGCTTGAGTCATCGCGCGGTGGAATAAACCATTTAGCGGTAAAGCGCTTGCTTGGGTGCCGTTCTTAACGCAACACAATATGAACGTACTTTCTAAAGCGCTGAAGTGCTTTGTTATATGAAGCGAACTCCATTAATACCTCGATTCCGCACGTGTCCTTAAGTATATTACGCAAGTTTAATCTTTATCACGAATACCCAAAGTGTAAATTAGAATGTTTTAATTTAGCTGACTATAGAAACAAACTTTCGCGTTTAAATTTCGACTCGTTATGTTAGATTACGAACTCGACTAGGTCGAATGCCGTTTTGAGGTCGTTTACGCTGTAGATAAACCAAAGTACTGCACCAATGATAAAGGGAAACATGAGTAATTTGCTCAACAAGGAATGCTTAGTCTGAATGCATAATTAAAATATTTATAAACCGGATTACAAATCCTTATAAGATGTTTCGAAATTATATTGTATTTACAAAATAAAATATAAAGACATTGCAAGGAATACTAATACACTTATTACTAATATTGGTGTGAATGGGGTGGACAGTGGCATATTGTTTTTTGTTATTTTACTAATGATGCATGTTTTTTTTGTAAGTTTAAAAATTTATTTTTTTATTTATTATTAAATATTTTTCATTGATTGCACGATTAAGTATGTAATAATGTAATTATTATTTTTCTTAATAAATAAAATTG
Source organism: Vanessa tameamea (assembly GCF_037043105.1). Taxonomy (NCBI): domain Eukaryota; kingdom Metazoa; phylum Arthropoda; class Insecta; order Lepidoptera; family Nymphalidae; genus Vanessa; species Vanessa tameamea. Next base: position 5,446,377 of record NC_087322.1, read on the forward strand.
AATGTTTGTATGTTTATCCTATATGCATTCAACTATTCAACAAATTAATTTTGATAAAACATTGGTGAGGTTTTTTTTTGCGTACGTTAGTGCAATTCCTGGCCCAAGACAAGCATTTTTCTAAAATTTAATCGTTTTATGGCAAGCCCGTATTTTACTAAATATAAAGAATATTTGTAGTGTTTTATCACTTGTTACTACATTGTATACTTTGTATATTTTTTTTTATTATTTTAGAACACTATAGTTTTGATCATAATGTTTGGATAATCTTGTTCAAGGCTATTTTTCTGACTTGAGTCTTGAGTCAGTATTTATTTTACCTTAACCGAGTAAGTAGGTTTAATATACAACACCGTTGAGTGTCTATAATAAAAAAAAAAAATTGTACTGAATGAGGTAGATATAGCTATGTAAATATTAAAAAGAACATCAACTAACAACAACTCCTATTTTCATACAGGAAATATCGATACAAATCTCGTAGGTACCTAGAAATTAACTTAGCTCGCTTTCCAATAAATTAACAATTAACAGTAATTAGCTTTGCCTAACTTTGAGGCACTGACTTTATATGATTGGGTGTTGTAAATAAAACCAATGTGACATATTGTCCTTACAAACATTTTTCCTAATGCAAAATATTATAACAGAGAGGTATTTAGTTGAACTGTAACTACTTAGGTATGTGCAAGGAATTTAATAATACTTTTATATTAAAAAAAAAACATAGTATCGTATTATACAGGTATTATGACTGCGACAGCTAGTAAGAAAATATTAAGAAATATAATTCTGGAATCGTTTTAATGGCAATCTTTAGCAATTTTAGGCAATAAAATGTAAATTGGATTTATTATCGACGAGGCTCACTCAATCTCTCATATATAACAACTAAAACGAAGTGATAAGTACAGGTAAACACTGCACACAATAATGATTCAAATATCTCATCATATATACTATTATTGTAAATGTGAACTTATATCTGTCTGTTGCTCTTTCAAGGCCAAACCGCTAAACCGAATTTGATAAAATTTGGTATGAAGCAAGAATGAACTCCGAAGAAGGTTTATTCTTCTTCCTAACGAAACCACGACCAAAACGAAACTTTGATGAGTCGTTTTCTGCGTTAAGTGTTTAATTTCTTAGAGAATAGCTCTACTAATATTTAAAACGAGTTAGTACTTAATGTACTGACAATGACAGTGTAAAATATACTGTGAGGAGCCGATTATGGACGTTACAAATACTATGTTTTTATAAGCGGACTGTCAAATGCGCCACCTGATGGTAAGCGGCCACTACTGTCCATAGACTTTGCCGCTGTTAAAATAACTTACCAACCTTACATCGCCAAACCAACCTTGGCAAGTAAAAGAAATATATTCCTTGTATCTGTTATTACACTCGCACACTCAAACTGGAATACAACTAGTACTAAGAAGTGCTGTCTTGCCCGGGTATATGCGATAACTAGGTAAAACCTGCAGAAGTGCTTGAATTAATATGTTACATGAAAATGATATAATGTTCGCCAAAGCCGTAAAATCTAATAGGTATAAACATCTGTTATCATATTTATAAATCTATATACGGTGTCGCGCTCCATTTTCGCACTGATCTCTAAAAGAAGTTAGTGGGCAGATCAACTTTTATGATGATCTAAGTTACCGGGTGAATGTACTCCGTCTGTTCTCTTGGATGACGCCATCTTCTCAAATGAATACTAATTATCTCTACAAATGTTATTGTATCTTCGTTGACAAGGAGACAACGATATAATAAGTTTTACTTATTTTATTTTGTTTTTTTTTTTAAGTTTTTTACTGTGTTTTTAAATATGTAAATACTTTTTGTTAATTCAATTGTATTTTAATGAATGAATTGTAGATAAAATTATTTTTTCGTTATTACTATTATGACTATCATGTTGGAGAACATCTCAATCAAATTTAATTAAATTTAAATTTTAAAATAGTTGCCTTAATAAATTGTTATTCACAGTAAAATTCAGTATATTTTGTATTTTATACAAGTAAAAATGAGACAACTACATATATATTTTAAGAATTCTACAACTCGCCGACCTACATCATAACCTTGGTATATAAAATTAGAACGAATGTTTGATGTTATTATGATTTTCGAAAAAAAAATATTTGTTTACATCCATTCTATTCGATGAAGTCGAACAGGAGGCGAAATTTTGAAAAAAATCCTTGTTTAATGTCGATAATAGCTCACGTGTGTAAGTCTTTTCAGTAAGTTTCATGTTTAGCTTTTTACTTTTCATTTAATTATAAATAAAGTATCTGTATTTAAGAATTTTGTATACATGCGCCAAAATATGCTGCGGACAGACAAATAGCATCCGGACATATTTCATTAATCCCTTATGCAAGCCAACTAACGAATTGAGCGTTATATTTACGGTATATAAATTTGATCATGTCCCGGATTTGCCTTTCCAATTCGCTTTTGTTGGAATACAAGCGAATACTTCCTGTGTGATATGGAAATCGCTTAAGGTGCTTTTTTAAAACATTTCTGCGGCAAGCCTTTTACGGTGCTTGTCGCACGTCTCTGGGAAGCCCTTCCAGACTACATTTTCCACAGTAATTTTATCAAAAATGTTTTAAAAATAGAGTAAAGCAGCACTGGCTTTGCATTTGAATGTTTGTATTATATCTGGTTTGCTTATTTTTATTAAATTTTTAAATAATATTTTTATTTAAGTACATATTTACAGCAGATTTTTACATATTCATAGCAGAAGTTTGCTGGCTCAAAAACTATTGAGTTTTGTTTGTGCCTAATTTGTGGTGATAAAGGATCCTATCTAAGTAGGGGGTGTGTATGTACGATGACACGTGACCATGTGTCCATTCAATAAGTCGGATTGGAGCAGTTATTAGAATAACTTCCAAAACCTCTCCTCGAAAGTAGAAAATCGTACCGCCGTGGGACATAACCTAAAAATAAAATTTGAAACAACACAAGTAAATTAAATGTATTGCTCATTAGGTGTATCAGATATTATAACAATAATATAAACACACAAAATCGAGCAAGGACGAGATATGAGGGTGAGTCACTCATCCGCATTACCGAAACGGCATTGATAAGAATGCTTATATTTGAGCGAAAAATGTACAACTGGCTTTAAGTCAGTACACTAAAAGTTTCCGTGAGTCATATTTTGTTTTAAAATGTTTGTCGTATAAATTGTAATTTAGATACCTAATGAAAGTACCTATAATTTAAACATTAATACAGTCATATAGAGTAATAAAATATTATCTGTTTGTATATTTATAGCAATATTTATTAATAAATTATTCTTAATAAAAGTTTATTTAAGGTATTTTTATGTAACGGTTGCTTAGTTTACTTATGCCTCTGTTTCGTCACGGGGTCATTATTACATAATTTATCATGGAAATAAAATTATTTTTATGCCTGTATTAAAATTGTAATTCCATCCATGTATTGCATTACCGATACCGCATTATATATTTATTTAATATCCCATTCATTCAAATGAATAAAGTAAACTTCAATTATTTGTATAGCTTCGCTAGCGTAGTTTATAACGAGTCACGAATGACCAGTTGTTAACCAAAGAACGTGCATTAAAAACCGTAGAAACACCACTGAGTTTTCATCTGCTTATTTTACTCTCCGTAAATTCATCTCATAATCGTAAAAACACGTCAATATTTGGCATTAAATTCTACCACAGGTTAGAATACTGCACCTTGGGAAACGTTATGAAATAAGCTCTAAAACTTATTCGTACGTACTTCTAGTACACTAGACACAATAGCAAAGTAATTGTCATGAAATATATAGACGTTTACTGACCTAGACACACACCCTAGGTATAAGAAGAGCTGTTTGTTTGTGGGATGTAGGGTCTGTTGTTTTATATATTTTTAATTCAATGTGTAATAATATAAGAAAACACTTATTTTTGTTATTATATGGGAACAAGGAATAATGAAATTAAAATAGGTACAATCAATTTCTATTAATGTTATCAATTTATTGGAGTTCCCATACCATATAGCTTGTACTATATAGCTATATCTGAATTTGAACATAATTATAAAATGAACAAGACATTCGTAGATAATGTCGAAATATCGAGCTCCACCAAATAAAAATAAAAACATGGTAAATATCCCGTTTTAAATAGTGATAGTAATAAAAATAACCATGTTAATTTAAAATCTTATAATTATAAAATGTTTTATTTCAATCAACTGACTTAATAAATCCGCTAATAATTTTTAATTATATATATTTAAATCTATACATAATACTTTTAATAATTTATAGAATCTTCTCTGTATGTAGATTAACGTGGATAATTTTTTTGACTAAATTACTGGTACAAGAATCATAAAAATTAGTCGTGTACATTTACATACATAAATACAAGACGCCTTCCTTTTTCGAAGTCAGTTAATGATTCACACGCTCCTTTATTACGCTGGGTCGTATGAACGAAGTGTTCACGTGGAATAATGACTCATTTTTGACACAGGTGTTACACGTTCGACGTTCCGTTTTTTTGTCAGTCATGCACATATGTTTCGATATAGGGGAACATTAATACAGAACACCGAGTCCTTATAGTTCGTATTAACGGCTGTGCAATAGTCGAAGTGCCAATTTGGTTTCAGTGTCGACAACATAAAGTTTAACAACGGTTTTTTTTTTTTAGTTACACATAGCGTTCTTTTTGTGTATACTATCAGAAAGTACAATAAATACTTATTGAGATATTTGCCATTTAATCTAAAAAACATATTATCTTACATATCTGTCAGATAATAGTAACACTTTTTGTATTGTGTACTTTAAAAATAACAAAGAAAATACTATCTAAAGTATTTTTTCTCGTGTTAAGTACATAGTCTATTAACAGTTTGACTATTCATTGTATTGTTATCATTGGAAAAGTATTGTTTATAAGGCTCGGACGCCTGAGTTAAATTTATTGCGTTTATGTGATAACATCGTACGCTTACAACGATCCAAAAATATGCAAAGTCGTTATTTTTACGTCAGCCATTGGAAGCTTTTGTGACGCACACTTCGCGTCATCGCAATACTTGATTCAGTGAGGGGTTTCCTTTAAAATCTCTGATGATTTAATGAAAAAACAATGTAGAGTTAGAGGTTAGAAGTTCAATGAGTAATAGTGTTTACATTACCGAGTGTTAACAACGTAATTAATATTGCTTTGTAATAATTTACTTTGAAAATAAATATGAGATATATTTTTATTTCAATTGAATGACATCTGCCAGTGCCAATGATTTATCTTTGTCTCTTAAATATTTGATCTCTGTGTATTGTTCTCGATCTTTCCGTTTCCCATCCATCGTTTTTATTATCATTTGGATAATAATTGTTTTCGACATTTAAATTTTAATCGAGAAAGTAAAATAATAGTATAACACTATAGTAAAACATACTCATAAATAGATTGTTTTTATGATATGGGCAGTGGACGTGCCAATTAGCTAACTGATGGTAAATGATCACCAGGAATAGACATTGGCGTTGTAAAGAATATTAAATATTCCTTGGTGGCGCACCAAACTTGGGAACTAAGATGTTATGGCTCTTGACATTGAAATATTTTATTAAAAAAAAAATGTTACCTTTGTCTGACCCACGTAGGACTTTAATTTTATAAGAATATATAATTTTTATGGTAATATCTTATCATCAAAGTTATGGACGTAAGTTATTTATTATACATAGCTATTTAACCGACATAGTATTATAAAGTTTTCGCCGTCGTGACATACTTTTGTGATTCCTTTACTGGGAATAAACATAATATTCGAAGGTTCTAGATAGGTAATATACGTTACAAAGTTAAATCAAAATTAAGACCATTATTTAAAGACAAAGTTATGAACATTGTAATAAAACGAGTCATTTAATTTAGAAAAACATATATATCATACAATTTACGTTAATACATTTTATTAATATCTTACTCAATACAAATAGTAAATGCTCTTTGTATCGTTACAAATAAGATATAAAGCTTACTTAGCTAAGTAAATATTATTCAAATAGACAATTATTATACCATATGCATGTCAAATTTATATCAATCATATAATAGTTCCATTAAATCACTGACACACCCCCTGCATTGTTTGTCGTATGACGAAGCTGTCCAACTAGCGGGGATGAAGCCTTGAGTCATATCCTGACTCACTGAGGGACTATCACACGCAATTGATGATTAATTCAATGACTTATTGCATTGTAATCACTAATAGTATAATTATGAATGGGGATTCGTTGTGAAAATTCTAAGCACGATTCTTTTCTAGAGTAATTGTGATTCAATTGTTATTTCAATGTTTTATTTAATTGTATTGTTCGAAAGCGAATTAATTAATTACGAGTTACTCATCACACTACATCCAGATTATAGAGCAATAACTTTCCATTAGTGACCATAAAAGTTCATGCGGATTATCCTTTTATGCGCAAAATCTTACTAGCGAATAAAAATGGTTAAATTTTAGCTCATAACTCATGTTGTTCGATATCAAATTTAATGCTAACTAAATAATGATATATAGATCAAAAAATTAAAAACATACAAAAAATGACAAATATTTGATAAATCTATTTTTATTGCTTCAATTTATTAGAATTCAAATGATTCTAATAACTTTTGATTCAGTCTTTTACCCAGGTTACGTGTGAATGGTTGTTTAAGTGTTCTATACAATCAAATGCTACTTCTAATATAAGAAATGACCGTAAAATATAAAACCCTCTTTTTACATTTACTTGTAATCTAAGAATTAGCAGACATAATACTTTGCAGATGATGTTTAGAAGTAACGATGAAACTCAACACTCATAACATACTATTGAGGATATAGAAACTCAAATTATATTTAAGAAATTATATTAATATTATATTACTAGCGTCTCTATTCTAGCTAAGAGTAAAACTAAAAGTGTCATTCATATTAAGTTAACAATTCTACGAAGGCTATGGAATGCATATCAAATTTAAGGACATGCTTTTATGACATTAAAGCGCTTATTATGCTCTTGAGTAAACATGAGTCAGTGATTTTTCAAAGCATTTGGACGACACACTAAGTATTCATAGAAATATTAAGATATTGGTATTGCAAGAAATACAAACAACTTAAAATATCCTTAAGATAAATTTTGCAGCTTATTACAACGCACTACTCCAATTCCAAAGCGGGTTAGTGTATACTAACGTGTCAGAATTTCATCTGATACAGATTTTGTCATAGGGTTTACTTTCTCTACTTAATGTTTAAATTTAATAACAAATTAAGCAAATACAATCATAATTCAAGATTCAGGTATTCTTATTATTGGGCTATTTCTTTTACACAAAACTCTTTGAACATTGTAATGCTTTGTATAATTTATTATATTATTGTTAATTAATTACATTCTTTCACGTATAAATAACAATTAATTACTCACATTAGCTATTAATTAACGTTAATTACGATAGTTACAAAATTAAATGTCTCCAAGGTAACATTATTATTAGTAATTTCGTAAACACTTTAAACGCTTACAAAAGGTACGTGTCAGATAACAGTCCTTCCAATAACTACCTCAGAGCCGGGATCATACACGGATAAGATAAAAATAATATCCGAGTGTTAAGACTGGACCATAATACCAATTGTTATAAATAACAATGTGTTACTAACCTAATAGGTACGAGTTGAATGACTCGCTGACTCACTTGTATTACTATCTGAATTACCTACATTGCTCTTGAAAAGGTTATCGCAAACCTCAAAGGATTTAGAACGTATAATAATCATATTTATTAACTTTGTCAATAATTACTAAATTTAAGACATTTGTTAAACAACTTTAATATGCATATTACGCAAAACGTAATTATATAAGTGATAAAATGGCGTGAAGGGGCAGGATATATATTAATTTAACAGTATTTTTTTGACCATATTGTTATTAAATGGGTATAAAAAGAGTACCTACTCACACATGATATTGACCATATAATCTTTGCCCTATTAGCACAAATAAAAACATAAAGAAGACTACTTATATGGGTTTCTTCTCGGTACAATCTACAATCCAAGCCGTTTGTAGTTTTACATTTTAATATAATACTGTAAAATTCAAAAGTGCACGTATAAGGCTGATTTGTACGAAGTATGTTTTGATTTTGATTAAACGTTAAATATGATGTGGAAACTATAGTGAAATTACGAAAGACGGTGTGAATATCTTGACATTTATGAATAGTATTACAAAATGTTTTATTGCTTAGTTTGCGTGGACTTTACATAAATGTAGTATACTTTATTGTTTTCAATTACCCTATCAATTACAATGAGCATTGTAAATAATATAAAGATTAAAAGATAGACGTAATTTGAATTTGAGATGGTTTGGTATATACAAGACTTGTATTAGATAATGAGATAATATTTTTATGATTCATTTCCTGGTTTGTAATGTAGGAAATACAACGCGTGTAAACATTTTTATGTCGTATTTAATTCTACCTCATGCACCCAATATTGCGCAATGGAAGAGCGTAGAGTATTAAAGTCCAAAACCTCCTCTTAATAATCGATCTTTGCTCGGCAATGAAACATTTAACCATAGATTTTTATAATATTATTCTAAAGAAATATTTTAATTTTACTTTATCACTAACATATGAAGATATGTATAAAGCATGTTGATTCATCTAATATTGGTAGTACATATAGTTGAAACCTTAACGTGTATATTTCTTATTAAATGTATGTACAAATTTTGGAGATTTATAGTTATAAATAAATAAGACTCCAGTTCTCATCATCATGGAGTAGACTAGTCCAAACTACGTCGCCGTCCTCATAAAGCATTCGATGAAGTACGTAAGTGAAACTGGATTATTTAATAATATAAACATATGTGTGTGTGTATTTGTTTACATATTTACTTACACATACAGCACTTATACGATTTGACCAGGAAACATCTCTCTTTGGGGTTCATTGGAAAATCACTACGTCGGCAATAATTATGTCATAAATACCCTTGTGAGTCACAGTGTATTTTAAGAATAAACTAATTATCTGCAAATCATCGGGTATTCCCGTTCGTATAGTGTAAGATTTTCCTCCTATTCATGTTATTTTTGTTTCCGATCTCGTTTTAATTGACTTTCCCATATAATAATGTTGAAGTTAGAGATATATACGTGTTATATAACCAAGGTTGACCAATTTCATAATATGATTCATTATTAAACATTCCATGTATGTCTTTTCAGTTCTGGAACTGTGTTTGGAGATTTTGTAATAAACAAGCAAGAAACAAGTGCATAAACTTCAAATATAGTTGATTTATATTTTCTTCTATGACATATATTTCAAATTACGTAATATATTTATACAATATTGAAATTAAAGGTATCCTACTGATGGACTTATAATAAGTACATTTAACACGCCGGCAGCAAATGTCAATGCCTCGCATAAAACCCTACTACAAGTAAAATAAAAATTTAATTCCTATAATTGTGATTAAATATATTTTTTTAATTAATTATTTTTATAATCTACATAATACTTCTAATTGTAATTGCCACGTTTCTTTTAACTCATAAGGGTATTGTTTACGAGATATACAGGTATAAAAAATATGTATGGTCCAGTGTACTAATCCCGAATCTGGGCACAAAAAAACATTTGTTACTTTCTAGAAAGCCTCATTCGATAGTTAGAAAAATTATACTCCTATCAGGGATATAGGATCTGATCTCGTTGTGTTAACGTTTCATACCATGTCCTTACGTACATAATTGCGAACTATTACATTTCCTGACCAGTCGGCTAACCTCAGATAACAATGGAAATCATCACACTAAGTCAGGAAGCGTAGCAAGGTTCAATTTATCTTATTTCTGTTTGTGACTCCGACATTTTATCTGTACAGAAATGGTTAAGGCAGATGGTATACCGGGTAGCGTTAGATGCAAAAAATATAAAAGCAAGATTAACCACACCAGATGCGCAGTAGTCAACTTTTTTATAACAAAAATACATATAAAGGTGTATAATAATTTAACATTCATAAACGCTATACAAAAACCATTTTTCCGATTCTAATTAATAAATAAGCCTTCACATACACAACAAAATAAATACCGTAAGGTATAATTAAGATTATTTTGTCAGTATGGAACTAAAACAGATATACTAAAACTTTGATTTGAAGATTTGTAGATTACCAAATAGTACGTGACAGTATGACTATGTCGTACTAGAATAAATTAAAATTTTGAATATTTTGGATTATTTAAATAGTTTGTTAGTAACTTATATTTAAATTTAGAATACTATTTTTTTTTAATTCTATTTGTTTACTTATGACTTGATGATTTAATGAGTATAAAATACAAATGAATAACTTTATGAGTGACACAAAAGTCTATTTTTTTTATGCAGATATAAAATTTTATTTACATAAGAATTATTAACATTAAGTCCTTAAACATATACATAAACATATCCTTAAATATAAATTAATAGTTACTGCATTAATTTTGACCGCGTGGAATGTTGGCAAGAATTCTAGCAGCATTTCCCCCTTGAATCGCAATCCTTTGGGCCATAAACTAACCAGCCTTCTGTCACCAGTGGATGCAATAAGGCGAAGTGTTATACTTTTAATGAAGCTTTTTGCACTACTACTCAAAGGTCCAAGTGTTTCAACAGCAAATGGGACAAAAAATTACTTGACATAAGACACGAATATTTGGATTGTTTGGTTAGGTCTACTTGTATTTGTTCTGGACGAAAAATGTCCTAATTTACCCCATATACTCGGACATATTTTAAGCAGTATTCTAATATTCATTTGGTGGTAGGAACTTGGTGCAAGTCCGTCTGGGTAGGTTGGTACCTGGTAAAATATCTGATGACTCTCATCAGATATTCTACTGTCAAACAACAGTACTCAGTATTGTTGTGTTCTGGTTTGAAGGGTGAGTGAGCCAGTGTAACTACAGGCACAAGGGAGTAGAAACGTAACATATTAGTTTCCAAGGTTGGTGGCGCATTGGCGAAGTAAGGAATGGTTAATGTTTTTTACAGCGTTGTTTATGGGCGGTGTAGATCACTTACCACCAGGTGGCCCATATGCTCTTCCGCCAACCTACACCATAAAATATATATATACACTGAACATAATTCTAAGCATAATGCGCCTATTTTGCAGATACGAATATTTACTTCGAAATCTTCTGTTATTTTAGAACATTTTACAAATAATTGTTGCATATATTGAAAGAGCAATTATATAATTTGAAATGAATTGAATGAAATGAATTTTAAAGAATGTGTGGGGTTTAGTGAACGGAATGTTTATATGTTACAGATAATAATGTTACTTAAAAAAAAAAACGAAACGAAATCACCACAAAAATTGCATAGCTTAATCGATTTGATCAAAAGTATCAATCAATATTAATTATCAGAATTAATTATATTTTTATATAATAATAATGAAGCAAGTTGTATAGATATAGAATTAAGATACAAGAACATAGCTTCTGTTTATTAAAATAAATATTTCTGCCAAACCCTAATTGTAGCTTCGTACGAAGCTGGAATTAAATTGCTATGCTAACTATTATAACTAATTCACGATACAAATCAAAAGATTAACAAACACATTGTGATTTACTTACACATAGAGTTATTTTGTATGGAAAATTTCGTAACTCACCGAAGAATACTATTATCATTTTTAGAAATATAAGCGACATTGACTTTAGTAATTATAATATTTTAATGATATAGTGTATCACCGTAAGACCGTTACTAGAATTTTACGGGTGAGAAGTTTCTTATAGAAAAGAACTGCGCTCAGTAAATTTAAAAGGTATTTACTTTGTAGTAATTTTCAGGGTCCAGTGGAGTATTGAGTGGATTTATATTAGGTATATGAATAAAAGAACAATTATATAAAGCCTCCAACAAAAGTAGCTCTACTGATAGATTTACCGCTACAGGTCAATTGCTTAATCCAAACTCAGTAAAATATGATTTTGACGAATATATTTTTATTTTTAATATCGTTATGATTCAAGTTATCTGTTGTTAAATAATTATTAAGCAGAAGTTATTTTCTTCAAATATACTGAAATTAAATAATAAAGAATAAGAATTATTAGATAACTTTTTTGTATGTGTTTTTAGAAGTATCTTTAATATATATTCTAATTAATAGTTCTTATTATTTATATTTATGTAATAAAAAGCTTATAATGTCTTTATATCTATTGTGATTCAACGAGTTCCCGAAATAAATGCACAATTGTGTCTACTCTACTGTTAAGAGGAAGGCTTACAGTTTATATCACTACGCAGTGACATAAGTATAATATATTTAAGTTTTACAATGTTATCCTTTACCGATAAGGACGAGAGGATTTAAAAAAAATAAGCGAAATTTTACCCCCGGGTTTTGAATTAAGATCTACGTTCTATCAACTGGACCATCTCGTCTAGAAAACGTAATATGCTCCCTTTGAGGGATATCGCAAATGTGAAATTTGATCTTTATCTACGGCTCGGAAATGTATACGATTCTTTGTAGTTTTGCGGTTCTTGGTTGTAAAATATTTTGAATTTATAATATATTGAATTTAATTCAACAACATTTCTCTTTTAAATATGAGGTCATACAATAAAAATTGACCTTTTCGCATGACTAATGTACGAGTATATGTATCATTCTGCAACGGTGATTTTTCTTATAATTTTAGTCACGACGAAACCACAATGACTATAAACAGGCTACTAAAAAAATATATAGGTAACTACGATTTAACTAACGCTAATGTCTGTATCATAATTGATAATGAATGATAATGTATGAATCATACACATCTGTATCTATAAACATTGCAATTATCGGCCGATGAAGAAGGTCAGTAGTATACTGTCTTAATAATATGATATACGAGTTTAAAGTAATAAAACAAAAGGTCTACATAGAAGCATTGAATTACTTATCGTGCCGATATTGATAAGATATATTGTACTTACAAGTACATGTATAAATAGAAATACTCAATGAGATTATTCGTATGTTATCACAAATTAAAAAAAAATAATAATATTTGACTATCTATGTAATTTTTTAAGTCGATCGGTTTTGTAAAAGGAAGAAATGAAATGGTTCTAAAAAAATTTAAACGATGCCTACACGACATATGTATATTTTACTAAAATTATTTTAGATAAAAAAGTATGTAAAAACATTATATATTATATAATAAAATACTTAACATTTTATTATATACGTAACAATAGTTGTTTGAGGTCGAGTGTATGTATGTGTGTGTATATATAGTTTATAAAAAATCAAGTAAAAGGGGCATGTTTATCGGCATTAGGAGCAAGTTACATTGTTTGTCCACAGTAAAGACACTTTACGGGTTGCAACCTTCCCCAACCCACTCTCATCAAAATCCGTTTTTCAATATTATTTAACGCTGCAGTACTACAAAAACATATTATATAGTAACATAATATGTTACGTATACGTCTTCGTCGAAACTTTATGATTTTTTTTATATCATTATATATGTATATGCTTTATAAGAGGTTCATTATAGTGCTAAGTATGTTTTACATTCAATTAAGTACGTACTTTAGGCGCAGATATCTCGTGAAAGGAGCTCGGTCGCGGCGCTGGTCCGGCTGCGACGCAATCTACAGGAACGCTATAGTCAGCACACAGAGCCGCCTGAAACAAAGAAATAAATATTTAATGTCAATTTTTGTAACTAAACTAAAATCAACCAAAAACTATAAAAAAGAATAATTAATTAGGTTGAAAATATTTATAAGGAAAATAAATTTGTTATACAAATCAAATAAGATGTAGCTTGAATGTAGCAAAGAAAAACAAGCTTTTAAAATATATGATTAATATGTCTACTTATTTCTTTTAAAAGCTAAATATATCACTTAATATATTTTTTTGTAATATATATCGAAGTTTTCTTAAATGTGATAAACCGACGAAATTAAATGTTAGGAATGCGAGCCATTTTGAGGGTAATATATGGTTCAGGGGTTCCTATTTAATATCTCTCATAATTGGTTTCGAGGCACCATCGGTATTCAATTTAAAGAGTAAAACAAACAAATCGGGGCAGCTAAGTATCGCTCAAAACCAATAAAAGCGCGGGGCATAGAACCCCATTGCAAGAACCTGAGATTAATTGGACCGAATTATCTTTTTGTTCTGCTTTTAAATAGAACCGATGCTTGTCATTAATTACAAACCTTGCCTAGTATAAGTTCAACTGTTAAAAGCCACACTAATTTACGCTCTTTAAAGATCCTTTCATTACATATTATGTAGTATAAAACAAAGTCGCTTCCCGCTGTCTGTCTGTCCATATGTATGCTTAGATCTTTAAAACTACGCAACAGATTTTGATGCGGTTTTTTTAATAGATAGAGTGATTCAAGAGGAAGGTATAAAACAAGCATATTAAAGTAGAGAAACACTTATAAGCTTAGAGCTTTCTAATGTGATGTCGTAAATGAACAAATTTTATTGCGCTGACATTGCAAACGCTGGCTGAACCCTACCAGATAGATCAAAATAATGTACTATACAGTATTGTACAACTTATATTTACGAAGCGATTTTAAGCAATACAGCATTAATTCTTATCCAATTAAGTACCCTGAGTACATTGTGCATTTAATATGGATCAATATGGCCCTGAATTGACTGAAAAGGTTATGAACGTTATATACCAAGACATTCTGTAGAATATTTAGTTTCAGCAGTGAACCCGTGTGAAACCGGAGTCGGTCGCCAATATAAAACTAATCCTAAATCTATATGGCAAGTTTGGTCTATGAAATTAATTATGTTTGGATTGAATTTTTTTCATAAAGACCTATGGACCAAAATTCTATTTATTTACAGGACGGAAATTAAAGATAAAGCATAATAATTGTTGTGTATGATTATAAAAATGATAAAAAAGTTCGGATAAGCAAAAAAAAGTATATGTTTTTATATATATTTATCCTTAACCAGAACCGTAAATTATTTGAAAATGGATTAAGTATTTTTCTTTATATTTGCGTAATATTCATAAATTTCACTAAATTCATACATTGTAATCGTTCAATTAAGACTTTATATTGAAAATAGTTTATAAAATCTACACTTTAAAATCCTTTGAGAGAATTTTAGATTTTGTCAATATGATGGTTAAGTCAATAGCTCTGATGTTATGACGCCGCATACTTCTGATATTGAGTTATGCAGACAGGCTGCAGATGATGGGCTTCTATATTAAACGTCTGGCTATTTCTTAGTGACTGCAAATATTATCATAAGTACGTAATCACTAACGCAAAGTCTCTTTATACCAAAATATATATTGACAAATTTTTGTCAAAGAATTTTATTACGATGTTATAAAACTTTTATAATTTTGACGTCGTGTATTACAGATTAAGCTTTAAGGAATTCTGAACATGATTTCATTACCAACTTTAATTAGATATTCTCATGATGATTAAACCTCGAAATACGTCGAGTATCCTACATCCACTTGATGAATGAATATGAACTTTTTCCGTTCATTTCATTTTAGTAAACATTTTATTTATAATACAAACATTTTATTGCTCCTCCGTAAAGTCTTTCACGATAGACAATATTGTTATAACGAATAAAAATATTGCAACGACGCCTCTCAAATCTCAGCGGCTGGATCCAAATGAAAGCATTTAATAAGAATGAAAAAAAAAAATCTTTTCATCCGCAAGTTGTGATAAAGAACTTCGGGATCTTCCGAACAATTCCAGTTTTCTTTCATAGTAAATCAAGTTTGTCCTACAAAAGGCACGTATTCATAGTCCTTTCATCGTCTCCCCAGCAATCAGATTATCATAAGTCACAGATCAACGGAGCGTGGAGATAAAATTATCGGTGACAAAGGGACGGTTAATTGTTTTATCAAACGTATACGGTTCACTGCACGAGATGACAAAGTTGTCTAATTTTTAATATCTAGTTTTATAGAAACATTTCAAAGACATAAACACAAACATTTTTTTATCATTTATAGTTTTTAAAGATATGTGTGTTATTTATTTAGTCAAAATCCAATATTATTAATCACATTCTCAAAATATTTCCATATTTCCTAAATTCAAACTATTAAAAAAACTATTGAATTTTTTAAACTTTCTTAATATATTTTAAAAATTTTAATATTACTTTTTTTTATACAATAGACCGTTTGTGTCAGATTCATTATGCCAATATTTGATAAAATATCTTGACCTTGTTTAACTCATTAAGTAGAAAAATGCCCGAAGCATTTTGATTCTGCAAAACATCAGATATCTTTTGATCTTATTGATTTTTGCTGAACGCTGACACGGACGTTTGATTCATTGACCGCCAACTATGACGTTACTCGTATAATGGTGTGGAAAAGTTGGTAAATTTTTAATAATATTCATTGTATAAAAATAATACGTACTTAACATTTATTACATTGCTATAAAAGTACTATAATAGTAAAGAATATATTCCATAAATTATTTATTACGTTATTCAATCATAATTTTGATACATTGTGCTTACAAAATATGTTTCCATGTTACGGACGTAAATAATATATTACAAAATTATTGTAGATCACTAACTGACAGTTCGTTTTGCACATTACCTACATAAGGACAAAATGTATGATCACAGAAATACAATCTTTTAATTTTCAATCAAATTACTAAATATAGTTACGTAGTTGTAAAAAATAATATAATGTATTTGTCTTTAGGACCACTGAGATACAAATTTGATAATAGCTTCGGAACACCTTTATCATAACTTCATCGAAAATATTACATAAGTGTTTTTTTTTCATAGCACATCAAGACATGTATTCTGTTAGAGAAAAATATCGTGCTGAAACTAAAAACACACTAATACATACATTTTTCAAATGATAGACTAACTATGTTTGAATAAAATCATATTATACATCATATATGCCATCCTCATTTTCACTTTAAGGAAGGGTTTATAAAAACACTTCATAATCTCGCATAATAACGTCATCAAATATACATAATCTTTAAACGACATAGCCCTAGCAGTCTCATCTTCAGTAGTTTTCCCTCAGCGCTGATATTTCAGTCAATATAGTCTCTATACGAGTCAATGTATAATAAAAATATAGATAAATATATAGGCACACATTATTTTTCTAAACATATGAATGTATCTTATTTAATAAATGACCCGCTCCGGATTCGCACGGGTAATTTGTTAATTAAGAAAAATGAGAAATGTGAATGTGACATTTATTTTAAAACAATTTATAAATCACCTAGGACCTAGATTGCCGGTCATCTATGTATGATTTATATTACATTATATTCGTTGGACAATAAAAATTACATAATTTCAATACTTTTCACTATTACATAACATAACATTAACAGCCTGTAAATTTCCCACTGCTGGGCTGAGGCTCTACCTTTGAGAAAAGGTTTAGAGCATATTCCACCACGCCGCTTCAATGTGGGTTGGTGGATATACATGTGGCAGAATTTCTTTGAAATTAGATACAAGCAGGTTTCCCCACGATGTTTTCCTTCGCCGCCGAGCAAGAGATGAATTATAAACACAAATTAAGCACATGAAAATTCAGTGGTGCTTGCCTGGGTTTGAACTCGCAATCATCGGCTAAGATGCACGCGTTCTAAACATATGCATCATTTTTATATTGAAATGTACGTCATTTTACGATAAGTCATTGTCATTCCTTGATTGCAATTAAACATCTATTATTCATATTATTAATTTATACTCATTGTTATTTCAATCTAACAATATATCGCTTGCTTAAACAAACACCGCTGGTAATCCATGGGTCAACATAAGTCAATGTCACACGTGTCGCCATGTAACATAGGATTTGCTAGTGTGTTTACCGCCTAGACAATTTAGTTTGAAATTTAGATTAAGGCCTTATTTACACGAGCGTTTTCAAAAGTTTTTTTTTTTAATTATGTCATTTGATTAATGGCAAAAATGATTGCTCTATATGTACATTTTTAAATCAATTCAATATATCATTGAAGTAAAAAAAAATAATAAAAACGAATAATGCAATTAATTTAATGGATCATATTTTACCGAACACCTATGTCGATATTTAATATTCCCTTTTCATAATTCAGTTAACTGTATTTGAGTAAAACAATTAATATGATTAACTTTTTTGTTTGATATAATATTTTAAATGTATCAATAAATAAAATCATGAATTATAAACACATAGTATCGCTACTTATCGTTCTAGTAAACAAACATGGCGTCGTAATCCAGGGCTCGACACAAGTCATGTCTACAAAACCGTACAATGTATCTACCGTTCATGATAACGTGTGAGCACAACGCCTATGATTATGTATGTATATCGAGTGATCACTCCTTAAGCGCTAAAATGTAATCTATGTATAATTGTTCTTATCTGTATAATATAATTTTCTAATATTACAATTTAATTATTACATGAAATGACAGAAAATATACCTAAACATAGCGCTTCTAGAAACACGATTATTTTTTTTCATTTATCAATCATTCAAACATCACATTGCATTTTTTATCTGTATTTGTTACTTATCTAAAATATCTCAATATTTCAATAGTAATATAATTTATAATATTCTTGCAATCGGTCCTATTATAACTATCCGTCACCTAATGCATCAATCCTTGTGGCGTTATTTTTTTTTATAGAGTGCGCACGATCGCAGGTAACAGATCTTTGGATTTTCTTTTTGGTGGAATGTTTTGGCATACAATTATTGTGTTTATATAGGTTATTATTATTTTCGTTAAATTACGTTATTCATTATTATTAATTTATGTAATTGTTATGTATTTATTTTAATTTAGATATATTTTTTTAAAAATTAATTTTAAATTGCATGTTTTGTCTGTATTTTTTTATACAAGCGATTAATGTATTTTAATTGGTAAATGTTACTTACCCCAGGGAAAGTGTATGAACTTTGCGGAGCTGGAAACTTGGTATTTTGAATATACCTTTATTTTTTCTTACAGTAAGTGATTAAACATTACAATACGATATTGGGAACAAAAATCAATGATTTTAATGACACAGCATTGAATCCTACAATATTTTACAAATAGCAAATATATTTTAGGGGTTTATTCAACTCTCATGTACATTGGCACTGTAAGAAATATTAATCATCCTACACAGAGCCAATGCGTGACCTTTGAATCTAAGATATAATGTTCCTTGTGCCTATTATAAACACTTACTAACTCCCTATTAAAACTCGAAAAACAACAATATTAAGTACTGGTTTGGTTAGATTTGGCGGGAGAATATGTGATCAGTGGATATTACCAAGTTGAATCAAATTTTATAAATATAATTACGTTTCAGGCCAATTAATTATAATTTACAACTGATATAAAATAAGCATTTGCTCTCGAAAACAAAAATGTAATCATGACAAATCTAAAACATTTTATCATAAAACGCGAAATGGCATAATATTAGAATATGTTTTATATTACTATCTGATTGAGTAAACCTTATTATTTATTAGTTGGTTCTTAGATTTAACGACATACAATGGTCAAGAGTTAATATCCCACGGCTGAGCTAAGCTCTCTTCCTTTGATGGATGCACACGATGCACGCGTTATAAGCACTGGACCATCTCGGTTCTCAGTTTTCATTAGTAGTCGATCGTTTTTGAGTTCCGTGTAAAAATACATTAAAGACGTTCCTGCATGCATATGACTTCGAAATTTACGAAATGTGTTTCATTAAGACGCTCTACAATAAATTCTACCATCCAATAGCAAATTGTTTCTGTTAATTGTTACGTAGTCATAAAAAAAATATGCACTCAAGTTGTAATCAGCCTTTTATTCTAGTTAATTAGAATTTTACTCCTCCTGTAAAATAATCAAATTTATTATTGTTATTGATTTAGTTTTTATCGATAATAATGTGTATTGTTGATAATATGGTCAGGTGATTGATAAAAAGTCAGCGCAGGCGAATTTATTAAAATTTTTAATTATAAATATGATCGATTACATTGATAAATTATAATTATCGAATTCAACTGGTTACTGTATCGTTTTAACTTTATTATCAGTAAATTAAATATTGTCTGGAAAATATAACAAGCAGTTTTTTTTATAACTTATTTAATAAGGCGAAAGTATCTTGCATTATTGCGTCGCAAACGGTTTTAGTATTTAAAATCGTATATACAATTGCGACGCATTTGATTTAAGGCATATTACTAATATATTTACTATATAACGTCGAAAATAACATACTAAATATATGTCATGGTTTCAAATATATCTTGTATTATAAATACAAAGTATTATATATAAAAAAAAACAATCGGATAGAAAGAGTAAAAATTAATTACCAAAAGTGTTAAAGTTATTATTTTAAAAAATATATTAATTCTCTGGTTACACCCTTTGTGTACACGATGCTTGCTCGTATGTCTGTATATAAGCGTATGTAACATACATGTGGTTGGAGTGTTGTAGGCGGAGGTGCATAGCTGAAATACTAGACCGTCTGAAATTTAATTAACCACCCCATCGATACAGCTAAGCCCTTCCATTAGGTTTAGGTTTAGATAACAATTAATATATAATTTACCTACTATCTAATATACGTAATAAACTATGACGTTATCTTGTTTTATATATATAATCTTAGATTATAAGTCCTAAAATAAGGCGGGTATATTTTTTTAGAAACACTGCATATTATTATTTTTTGTATAGAATTGGATGTTCTTGATGGTTTTGTTTTGACTTTTCCTACAATGACGAGCAAGAGCGTTACACTTAGGTAGCAGGTAATAGTTAATTTTTAGTTAAATCTTTACAAGCGTTCGTGTAGTACATCTCGATTGAATAATCGTTTCAATTCTGGATGAAAAGTTAACAAGGTTTTCAATCGGTTGTGATATAACACAGCAAAACTTTATTTTGTTTTATTATTCTTATTCCTAAGTTTTTCCATACATAATATAAAAAATAAAAAAGGCCCACTTAAAAAGTTTCAATGTTAAGTGCGATGTTGTTACCATGACAACTAGAAACTGACTGAAGTGAATTCATTACAAGTTTAGTAAGCAAAGATTGTTTTGTTTATATTCGAAATGATTTATATGCTAACAATATACGTACTATTTTTAGCCAACAAACAGATTAGATAAGAACCTTGTCATTTTATTCTTTATTGATAAAGCACTTCACACTGAATGCGTGTATTTGATAAAATATCACGTAGACTAGATGGCGTCTAATTTGGTGTTTTAATAATACATTAAACAACTACCTTTTTATTTAAAAAGAAGGCATGGAGTTTGTTCCAACACGCTGCTTAGCAGCAGATTGTTGGAAATTGGTATATGTTATAGTTTTATCTCATTCAGGTTTCCTTACGATGTTTTCTATCACTAGCAAGGGATGAATTAAGAAGATGGAAACTCAGTTATGCCTGAATTCGAATTCCTATCTATTATGTCCAATAATAATTAACCAATATCTTGAGATTTCTCTAATAAGTGATAATTTTGTCACTTTTTGTTATGATATGTTTTAATGTATATATTTTATAGTAGGTACATGAAGAAATGAATATAATTAAAAAATATCACAACATTTAACACGTACAAAGTATTCGATTGGTTTTAATGTTAAGGGACTTACATTTAAGGAACTATTCAAGTTCGTATGTATACTTATGTATACGAACTTGAATAATTCAAAGGGTCGCGTCATGATGACAGTCAATTTAGAAATCTAAAACCTTTCGTACTTGTGATTTCTTGTCACAAACTTAACCTAACTCGTTATACAACAAATTAACTTGCCTCAGATTGTCTAAATCAGTTAAAACTAAGTTCCTTCTGATGAAAAAAATATCAGAATATTTACATTGAATAAGTCAAAAAGCAAAAACTTTATATAAATAACAATATAACGTATGACAATTTTAAAACTTATGACAATACTATTTTATAAGCAATTTTTATCATATTGGTTTATAAGTTATTATAAAAGAGTAACTACTGAGTTTCTTGTCGGTTCTTCTCGGTAGAGTCTGCATTCCGAACCGGTGGTAGCTTCACTTAATATAATTTGTTAAATGACGATACAAAAGTGCTTGTAAAAGCCTACTTGAATTAAGTATATTTTAAATTTGATTTATCCAATAAAATAAAATATATTCTCTGTCTTCAAAGTCAAATTGAGTTCACAAATATTTACCTAAACGTTCTACAGCGGCTGAATTTCAATTGAAATTGTCGTTAACTTAATAAAGTTGCATTATTTGAAATGTTTTCATTAAAAAGTGACCGCAACGAGATCATATTAGTGTAACAATACCGGACAACCATACTCATTTAAAGAACAAAATCGCTTAAAATTTTTGGTGAGACGTCGCATTTGCGTATCATGATTGGATAATGCTTTAAATGGATTACGATGTTGAAGTGGTCGCGGTTGCAATGAGAGTTAATTACTAATGCAGGTGCGTCGCTCGGCGTTTAGTCTAGTCATCGGATGAATTAAAATTCAATATGCACCGTCATTAGAAATAATATACCATTTAATAATTCATAAATGATATAAATCTATCTCATAGTCTATAAATATCATCTACTTGACTGCCACTATTGTATCGTTCGTATAAAGTTAGAAATTGTATAATATACGGGTAGTAAACTATGTGTAGTATTTATGAAACATTTAGTTATCAGTATATGCATATTTATTTTTTAAATTAACTTATACTGTTTGTTCATTCTTATGTTATAGGTACATATATTTTTTAAAGTGTGATACCTGTCTTCAAATTAGCTTTCAATTTGACAGAATTAAACAAGTTTATTTTATGAAGCAACATATATTAAATAAAAATTTTTGTATCTAGAAATTTGTCTGTTGTCTGGTTGAATCACTTTGACCACGGGACATACTCTATCTCTAAGCCACAAAGATAACACTGCTTCGATAGATTATTTTTATTTATCTAAGATATCTGAAAGCATATTCTTTTTTGTCATTTATGTATTGTCACGATGATTATAAATTATTGTATTAAGTATGTAACTATGAGAAATGTGTCATTAAAATGATTTATTATCACAGAGAATAATAACTTAAACGATATAATCAGATTTAAGCATTTATTATAATTTAACATTCGAAGTATGAACCGGAATCATGTCCAAAGGGTAACGAGTGGAAACAACTTTAATTTCCGTTAAATTAACATTTCGAATGTCGCCAAGGCAGGAAGCGAAGCGCCCTTTGCATTAATACGAGCCTTTGTTAAATGCCTTACCAAACTTGGCTTAATAATTTATAGAATAAAATACATTCGTATAAATGTACGCATTCTCAGAATAATTTTGTTAAACACTGTACATAATGTTTACGTTATTGAAATACAATGATTGCAGACAGAGCATCTCATTAGCAAATGCTGCATGAAACTATTAATAAAATTAAATCGTATATCTGATTTTGTAATCTTTGATTTCTTAAAAAGATACTTTGATGAAGTTTATTTTTTATAATAATTTAACAAATTAATGTTTCACTTCCGGGGTACAACAAGGAAATAAGTCACTGAAATGTCGACTTTTATCGTAAGTCAACTTTATTTGTTTTACTTCACATTTATTTTAACTAGGAGACACGCTCATTTGCCAACTCATTAGCAAGTTTGAGCCCACACTGAAAGTATTGAGGGCGTCCGTCTCTTTCCTACCTCATTTAATGACACCGCATCGGGTTCTGAACTTCTAGTCCCTCGCCGCAGACCACATTCAATCGAGTCGTGCGTAACCCTAACCTCAGACATCGGGAGCCCTTCAGGGATTCCTACCGAATGGTTTTAATTTCGCAACTGTTGAGAACATGCACAATGTATTAAGGAGATAAGAATGAACCTTGTATAGATTCAATAGAATGCATTCAGCCAGCCGGCATTCATTGAACGGGAAGTTGGATTGTGCTATTCAATGGAGGAAGTATAAATCGATACGTGTATTGATTTCAATTGCTGGCTCCGTTTTACAAACTATTTGTAGCATTTATTTGCCTTCTATCAAATAATTTACAACCCGAGGCAGTTAAGAGTTGGCATAAGCATATTATATTAATTTTATTTAAGTTTCAATCAATAATAATTTACTGCTTCTTGCTAGTTGAAGCGCTTATTAATTTTGAGCTCTTAAATATTTTGCATTCATAACTGAACGATTGGAATTTCGATCTGGAATTCGAACACTTTATATTATTGCCGTTTACTTAACGTCATTTGATTGGTCGTTCGGCTCTGTTTACTTCATCGCCAAACATCCATAGTTTATATGGCTGTGCTTCGATTAGAGTAATGAGTTAATATAATTACAAGCACAAGAGATACACTATCTATGGTCCCGAGGCAGTCAGTTCATTGTCAATGTTAAAAAAAAACTTGTATTAATTTGAGTGCTATAGGTCGTTTGTGATTGATGCTTCTCTTATTATAAGTCTGTATATCTCGATGATCCAGGTCGGGCTTAAATCCCTGGTAAACTCAATAAAATTTATTAGGTTTTTCAGTCAAGAAACTGTCAGTAGCGACCCAGAGATAGTGTAGCAGTTTTTAACTATCATATTAAATATATTGTTACAGATTAAAAACATGTTTTTTTTATATATAAAAGTAATAATATGCAAAAGCTTTAAATTATAAAATAAGATGCAAACATATTATTTAATCAACTAAAGATCAATATTAAAATAATATATTTTAATTGTTGTACATTTCAGAACGCTTTACCTTACTTTCAGATTTTATATGCGTGATGTCATGAAAAAGGCGGCTGGTATTCTGGTTGCCATCTCGCTAGAACTTATACCTTGAATGAAAAGTCCTTAATGCTTTATCAATACTGAGTTCCTTTACCACTTACACCGATCAATAACGCCCTTTACATTCTGTTCCCACAGATAAGAGTACAAGATAAAACGTGAAAAATTATCCATATCATCTGACGATTTAAAAGTGTTTTCTGGCTGGGTAGCTTTATATTTCTCATAGCTCGCAGCAATGGGGCTGTAAGGGCTCGCGTTACATGCATTTATCAACTTGATGGGCCACTAGTCGATATCAGAGGTACTGATTTATTACTGTCAGTAAGTGCCCATCGCGTTTGTATGTTGTAAAATACGGTATCAAATTTATGTGGTGGAAATATTGCTTGAACCATCATTAACATCGACAACATTCGAACTCATTGCTCAGCAAAGTGCTGTAATTTAAATTTGATCGAAATTTATGAATTTTATTAATATATTTATTATTATTTTTATTTTTTTTAATTATATCATTCATTATAAAGTTTAATCTTTCAAATATTATAAATTTTATTATAGTTATTATTGTACAGTTTTGATAATTAATTTGATGATGACGATGATTTAAAAGTTCTACGAACTTATTTTAAAAACACAAGTAAGTAATATTTAAATTCCATTTTAATTGTTCAAGAGTTGTGAAAATAACATCCAGATATATTCGAGACCTTCGTCGTCACGAATGTGTAGAAAAATGGAAATAAAAAACGAAACGTAATTTTAGTTCGCAAATGTTAGCGACAGATAGTTGTTTGTGACAGAACTTCAAAGCATATCAGTTTTAATATCAAAATACATCACGACTTTTTCCTGGAACTAAATAAATCACAATGATGTACAGGGAAACAATTCGTGTCAAATTCACTCACTTGCGCGTATGTCATCTTTTTTTTTTTTGTTTATTCTTTATTTGAACCCCGTGCAGGGATCTTTTTGCAAACAGCCTGTGTTACGCAGCAGACTGTTAACCCTTCAGTGTTTGTTAGCAAACGACTACAGGTAGCTTATGCGTTTGAATGTTAAGACCGTCCAAGCTTTTTTATGAACTGTATCCATTTTTTTAGTAACTCAGAAATAATGTTACGTCAGAAGGTAATATTTTTTTTCATTTTATTATGGTACATGAGAAAACCTATTTATAATAGAATATAGAGGCTAAAATTATATTTGACACTACATACTCTAAAAAATATAAAATTTATTTCATAACCATATCGTGTATCTTTATATTTAATGATTTTTTTTTAAATGAAGGTCTCTTAATCGTATATAAATCATAAGCATTTCGAAATTGTTTCCATTTATATTAATTGAAAAATTCATTACAATTTTTTTATATGTATGTTACTTTTATTAAATATATAGGCGGACGGGAAAGTGGTACACCTAGTGGTAAGTAGTCACCGCCCATAGACATTGGCACTGTAAGAAATATTCACCATTCACCAATGCGCCGCCTTGAGAACTAAGATGTTATGTCCCTTGTGCCTGTAGTTACCCTGGCTCACTCACCCTTCAAACCCGGACACAACAATACTAAGTATTGCTGTTTGGTGGTAGCAAATGTGATGACTGTCTCGCACAAAGTCCTACACAGAAAGTAAATCAATTTGTCAAAATAAATGCCATTAATTTTAAGCATATCCTATTAAAGGAAAAATATTTTGGATATAATATATTGGAAAATGCATACGACAAAAAGCGACGTACGGTTACCTATTAACGGTCCTCCCTCTACTTTGTCTCCGGCACCATCAGCAGCGTTGTTACATTTTTCCACATCACATTCTGAGTCAGGGCCACATAAGAACTTAAGGCGATGACTTTTGTTTAATTTTTGTCTAGTTTTTCAATTAATTCTCACACATGTTCATGAATGAATTAATGTTAATAAAATAATAAACCAATCAATGACAATTAAGGTGCA
The DNA here is from genome assembly GCF_037043105.1 of Vanessa tameamea. Classification (NCBI taxonomy): domain Eukaryota; kingdom Metazoa; phylum Arthropoda; class Insecta; order Lepidoptera; family Nymphalidae; genus Vanessa; species Vanessa tameamea. The sequence continues at coordinate 5,473,390 of NC_087322.1, forward strand.
ATTTGGGTAATTACTGGGCACATAACTGATCGTTGTTTAGACTAGTAAGTACTCCACAAATAGTACTGTTTGCTAACCAACTATCATTGGTATCGACACTAGCTTATATAATGCTGTATGTCTCGAGTTCGTAGGCTAAAAAAGCATATCCAAATTTGGAAATTGGCATTATTTATACTCCTGAATCCTTCGAACTGGGTCAGATTTCCTTTCCCATAGAATTTTAAAAGGGAAGAAATAATGTCCACCTGTAGATAGGCGCTCACATTTGCACTATAGTACGACCAGCACAGTGAGCTATTACTTCTTGAAAGTGTCCATCTTTCCCAAAATCGACCAAGAGGACATCATCACCAGCAGTACATCAGAACATAAAATTGAAAAGAAGCGTCTGTAGTAATAAATATAATAGTAAATACCAACACTAAAACTATTCTCGGAACTATTCATACTTAGTTTACATCAGTTAATTTACTAAGCGCAATTGTTTATTTGCATCTTGTTTATGAGACGCCATATTTTATTACACTGGATAAACTTAAGCAGCCTTCTTCTAAGAAACGCCTAGTTACGAAACTGGTTTCACTATAATGTGGTGATTTATGAGGCAAGCAAGTTTTTGATATCTTGACTCATTCGACATCCGGATTTAGAATTTATCATGGAATTCGAACTAGGGATAGAAATGCTATCATAATTATCCTACAATCTTAAAAATAACTGATATTTTTTTGACAGTATTCATAAAGAAAACAATTATAACATAATAATATTGAAGACTAAAGACTAAAACAATTAATATCATGCTGAAATAACGTTATTGAATCTAAAAACAAAGAAGCGCGTCTTAGATTATAAACATGAAAGTTGGATATTGTTAACATCAACAAGCTAACAATACAGCAAATTTTGATCCCATTCAAAATAAACTCAACGTGACAGTTTAAAAGCTACTACCGAAGAGTGTCGAGATGACAAAAAAAAACAGACACAAAGGAGATATGACAATAGCAGTCAACGTCATTTCCAAGCCATCGTTGTGGTACTTTGAAGAGTTGTAGATCATTGCAACGCGTTGAAAGCATCTCAAACAAAAGACAGTGGTGTCACGCTGTACAGATTTATACGTCGCTCCATTTCAAAATGCGGCTGCTACGACGAATATTGCAGGAAAGGATTTTCTTACTTTTCTGTGATTAGTGCTCTCGATGATCCTATAATTACCATGATGAGTGGATTTTTCTTCGTTTGGTTTTTAACGCTCAGCTAAATTAAAAAAAGAAAACAAAACATTAATGTTTCTTATTAAATAATAAAAGCAATATATAGAACAGTTTTTATTATTAATGGCCTTTGTATGTGATAATCTGTGCTCTTGATTTTATTATTTATGTGTCACAAACACATTAAAAAATAGGTATCGGATTATTTTCAATGGAACTTTTTACTTTACTTTAAATCATAACCTTATTTAGGTGTAGATCAATAAAACGGTAAAAGATATTTTTTTGCTTACCAAACAAAACTTTGAAATGTGGTACTTATGCATTTCTTAATTTTACGTAGACTGCAAAATTTATATCATCTTTAAAACCTTTTAGCGCTTAAAAGATGTCTCACAGTACTAAAACGTTATTGCGAAAAAACTGCGAATGATTTTTATATTTGCTTCAGTTACAATATTTGCTTCAGTTACAATATTTGTTTTCATTAACGTCTTTGTAATTGCGAAATATCTATGTATATCTAGAAAAATATATTTTGTACGCAACTAAAAATTTGGAATTGTACAGAAGTTTAATATTAGATTTTGATTTCTGAACGATATTACAATTGAACTTCATAAGAATATTCGAGTTCCGAAGCTGAACTCCATTCTCATTAAATTTTAGTTATTAATTTGAACTCAGCGTGTCGCTAGACAGGGTCTGTTAATCGCGTTACCACTAACGGTGCTTTTCGTGATTGCGGTTGTTTTTGTCATAAGATGAAATTATTTCTAACTCACTTTCCTCATTCCTGCAAATAATTGTCGAGGGACTTGTTACACAGTTAAAATGAAATTGCTTTTGATTCAAAGTGACTCTATTTGTGTTAATATAAAGTGTGAATCGTTTATTAAATTAACAATAAACAATGACTATCATTTGATGAATTTGATTATGTTGCTTACGCAATATACAAAACTTTGATAAAATCTTGTTGCCTATAAGATTCTAGCTTAAGTTTTAAGCTAGAATCTTATATTCTAGCTTAAGTTTTAAGCTAGAATCTTATATTCTAGCTTAAAACATTGTTTAACGACCTGTCTGGGGCATTTTTTATAGATACCTCGGACCAAATATTATATAGTTTCCGCCAATATTGTATAACTATGAGTTTGAACGTCGGTCTATCGGAATTCAGTGTGTGGATTTTATTAAAATTCAGCATGATATAAGTTTTATCGAAATATAAAACGTCTATCGTGATTGGGATTTGGTTATTTCTCAGAAAAATAAATATATACCAATAAAAAAAATCAACAATTCTACATATGAACCTATGTATGGATCTGTTCAATCATGAATTCACGTCACGAAACTCAAGTTAAATTATCGGCATACATTAACAGACAATCTAATTTGTATTTTCTTTTTGCTGTCTTTATTCTTACATTAGTCATCTCATGCACACTAAGACATCTTAATCGTTACATCGTAAGCGTCACTTACTAATGTTACTAAATAATTTTGCATGGAGGGGCGCGCCTTCATGAGTTCATATATTTATACTATATTGAACGTACATTCAAATACTCATTACATATTATATAGCGACTAGTTGACACTTGAATAAAACGTGTAAACTTTAACTAATAAAAATAATAAAGGTTACAAAAAATAATACGGGTTGAAGCACCACTGAATTTTTAGGTATATGATTTGAAAGAAAACTATCATAGCTAATGTAATTGAACTCCACTATTTTCCTGGAGAAGAGAAGGCCTTTCTCCAATGGTGATACATACAGGCTCTTATTTTTTTCCATATTTCAAACACGATGGCATCCAATTAACACGGCCAGAATGGAATTAGACGAAAAACTCCGATTTCAATTAACGGTAGCTTGTACCATATAGGCGACATAGAAGGGAATTGGCTAGCACGCGACACGGTGGCTAAATTGCTGGAAACTGTTCGTGGAATATATTTTATTTTGCTACCGTAATCCTGCCGACGCTGTTAACTACTGCCGACGATGCTTTTTTGCCGAAAACACATTCTGAAACGGGAAACCTTAATTGCGAAATTGTTTTTTTTCATTCGCTTGACAATTGTTACTAACAAAGTAACTGTTGCGCTCTTAACGCTTACTTATGTATATTTTAGTGTACGTAAACTCATTAAAAAAAAGTCGCATCTACCAATATTTTGTGCAATCTTCAAATATCGACCAAAAAAAATATTGTAAATAATATAATATGTGTAACTAAACATGACAAAGTATTCTCTCGTTGTAGAAACACTTTCAAAAACTTTAACATTAAAAAGGGTACAACATAAAAGCATTATCCTCGTGTCAGTTAGGTAAAAGGAGGAGTAAAAACCTTAGCTAGGGAACCAACATGTGTCCAATTGGCTCTTAAAGTGTTTCCCTACTTTTGTCTGAGCATAATCGTTTTCCTGCATTCCCTTCGCGAAGTCTAAAAATATGAGACAGCTTTCGTCTAATTGCTATAATAGTACCTAAATATGGAACTTATATTACTGCACTTTCTAGCTAAGAGCTTAAGGAGCTTTTACCGGCTGTTTGCTTGAAATTTTCTTTGCATTACAAAATAATAATACAGCTAACAGATATTGCTTCAAGAAATTGTAAGTTTTCTTATTGAGCGCGTATCTTATAGTTTGTGGATACGACATTAATTCAAACGGATCGGGATTGAATCTGCGACTTTCGCATCGCTAAACGACTCGTGAAACTCTGAGTTATTAAGGTTTCGCAAAAGCGATGAAGAAACAGTCGAGCATATTGAAAAACACATATCACTTATCTAATATACTTCTAGAATGAATAATATTCTTATGGAAATATCATTCAGTCACCCATACACAATTATTTGCGTCAATTCAAGTATAAATATGTATGAACAATAGAACCAGACGCAAATAAATATTTATAATATTGAAATCATCATTGTTATTTCAGCTGGTTTTATATTGAAAAAAAAAAAATTCTACTTCATTTTAGTGTAGGCAATTAATTGTAACTAATTTGCTATATCGAAAATTAGAGGATTTATAACTTATTACTTTTATAATCTTACTTTTTTATAAACAGCTTTCCTAAAAAAATGTGAATCACAGAATAAAAAAAAGGTTTCTTAATTATTTGGCCTTTATCTATTTATAGATATAGATAGATAAGATAACAATAATCGATCCAAAACAGAAAACGGAATGTACATAACAGTGTTGCTATAAGCAAGCATTGAAGTTCTGATTAAATTATAATAATCAAACTTTTCACATCTTATATAAAAAAAAATATTTAAAGCGTTTTGTTATTACAAATAAGGCAAATGATAAAGGAGACATAATATAATTTTACACAAATGTGATTATTCGGTATGAGAAAATTCACATAAGATTTGAATTAAATACTGGATATAACACAATAATGTCTATAATAATATCAAAGCTATATATTGTTTGTTTGAATGCACTAAGGATCTAATAGTACAATTTGAAAAATGTTTTTTTGCGTAAGGTTGTAGCACAAACATGGGATCTAAAATCTTATTTCCCATATAAGACATAGTTAATTACATATGAATACAGTTGTACTTTAAAGTGTCATTAAATTTAGTTCATACTAACATAGTTCTAGTTTCATTAGTATCAACTCCCACTCTTTGTTGAATACTCAGATTTAGTTATAACTAATGGGCAACGTGGGTAGATATTGCCAAACGGCATTCATCTACATTCCACGTTTGCTTACCAATTTACCGTCTGTTAACAAAAAAAATATATCACGAGTGAGTAATAAGGAATTATTTTGTTTACAAATTTGTTCGGATGGTTCTTTGGATCTTTGATTGCTTTGATCACATCCATTTTATTAACAATCTATCAAAAATCAATTCTATTATATTCTCGAGGCTGGATACTTCAGTTTATTTGAATAAAGATGTAGAATTTATTGTAAATTTCGCTTCTTTGAGTATAGGTTGTTTGCAAAATCGATTTCAAGGCAGACTCACACGAGGTCTTTTTTTAAAAAAGAACATGGAATATCACATACAGTTAAGTGATTTCCACGATCCAGGCGCACTTGGTAGAAAATTGATATAAACCTGTTGGGGCTGTGCTCCGCTTGCTCAGATGACGACACTGACTTATTTGTTTTCAGTGCAAACCAATTGCGACTTTAATAGCATATGTACAAAGTTTATAGTCGACCGCTATAATCGATAAGAGTACCCAGAAAAATGCACTTTGCTGTAATGTCTTAAGAATAAATATTGTTCACGAGTAGAACAAGCAGTGTGAAATAACCCGCACTTGGAAACGCGAATTTTGTTTACATGCTTTAAATATTTAAGCAAACATCTCCTTTGGAGATATTAATCGACGACCCTTTTATAGTTCGGATATACATATTTATATGTTTATAAATATTTATTTACAATAAATTTTGACCTCAATTCAAATATTTCTATTATGTAAATTTTATCATCAATTACAAAACCGCGAAACAATTATCCGGCTTGAGGGACCATAATTGAAAGTGTATTCTATAAGATCAGAATTCTGTTCGCATGGAGAGAAATGTCCGAGTAACGAAGACAAATCAAAGTCTCACTGACCTGATGGGTATGGGCACGGATGGACACCCTTCTAAGACAAGAGACAGAAAGCCATTAAGTCGAGATAGTAGTATTTATCTTTGTGTCCCCCATCTAAGGTGAGGTGACGTAGCTGTTTCCCATTAAGGGATAGTGGTTTTGTAAATAAATTTAGTTTTTTTTTTACTTGTTTTATAAATATGTGGAGTAATGTAATCAGATTTTGTTTTCATCGAAAAGAGAAAGACAAAAATACAATAAAACAAAGATATTTTTACGAATATTTTCTTATATATTTTTAGTAACTTAAGACGCTATTAAAAATAAGAATTTGTGCATTTTCTTAATATTTTTCAACAAAATAATTGTAATGGAATTACCGTCTTAACTTCCACCTGAAGTCGGTGCGGAACAACATAGCGTTTATTTACCGAGCCTTGTAAGAACGCCGAGCATTGTTATGTTTCCTTTCCTTCCCAGACTATTTAACAAACATCTTACTTTTACTTACGCGGTAATTACTCCCGCCTCATTGTCTACAGCTTCGTGAAAATCATTGTTCTTGAATAACTCTGAGTTGCAAAACTTTACAGGAACTTATTTTTAGCTACTTATGAATTCAGACTTTTGGTGTATGTAAGTAGAAAGGATAACGAGAGCGAGCAAGCCCAGAATTTAGTACACGTGAATTATAATAAGAAAAAAATCAATAAATGCGGCTTCATGTGCCTAATTTGTGTTTATATTTCAATAAGGTGGTGAATCAACAAAAAAACTAGTGGTGGCGTTGTAAGTTTTGGATGTAAATCTGCCACATGTATATTTTTATGGCACGTAGGCTGACAGGCAAATGGCCTACCTGATAGTAAGCCACCTTAGGAATTGATATGTCCTTTGTTTCTGTAGTTTCACTAACTTCACTAATCAAACAAGAACACATAAGTACTAAGCATTGCTATTTGGCGGTAGCATATATGAAGAGTTGGTGGTATCTACGCAGACGGGCTTGCACGAAGTCTTACCACCAAGTGTGGTGGAATAATCTCAAAGCCTTCTTATCGAACCTCAAAAGGCCTTATCGAACCGGAGCACAATAAGAAGTTTTTAGTTTAGATAGTTTATTTATATAATAGCTATCTTTATACAACCTCATTAAAATGCAAATGGAAGAGCATCCTTTCAATGGAAAATTTGACATGTTATTATTATTATAAAATGTATTATCGTCAGCGGGCATTTGACATAGTCAAAAATACTAAAGCAAACATATTAAACAAGTTTAACGAATCAGAATACCGTTTTAACACGAAAATTTTGATAGCGTTCTCGCTATCGAAATGTATGGTCACGAGTAGCGAACTCTTAAATTATTCACAATCGCTATCCTTTGGGATACTTTAATCAGAATATTCTGTTAATTTCGTGTGTTGGTTATGTTGACATGTTTAAGCTAAGAGCACACGAGTATAAACAAACAAGTTTATACTCGTATATTTAACATTCACATATACAGATAAACTATTTTTTCCAAACACTTTCTTTGTAATAATATTTAAGATTTGACACGTATTCAGAGTGATGTACACATTAAAATTCGATTAAAGTCAGCATATAAGTATTCCATGCCTTAGAAGGCAGCAAGCAAAAGTTTTAAACCGATTTCCCTTCGATGTGTAAATATTTCTGTAATTTCCTTAAATACTTAAGGCATAATGAACTCGCGTGTTTCTTTTGCGTGTTCGAAACATGTATAAATCTAGTACTTAAATAAATGTGTATAGTAACTCTTTGAAGTACGTAATTTCGTATAAAAATTGGCGTACATTTTTACTTTTTTTTATAGAATTTTATATTTATGATTTTTTTTGTTCTAAAGTATTACAAAACACAAGTGATAAATACTGATTAATAATAATATATTGATACATATGCAGACGATATAATATTTTCCGTGAAAGTTTTGATTGTAATGATCATATTATTGAATGAGATATATGGCCGGCATGCGTGGCAATGCCTCTATCTGAAAACAATTTTCCGCCTCATCACCTCATATGATCGCCATCACATTGATGAATACTATACCAGAAATATTTATATGTACAAATAACAACTCTACAATGTAAAAAAATCGAATAACAAGAAAAGTTGAAACTGAAGCAGAACAGCCTGTCAATGCACTGAAAAAGAAAATAGACATTATAATTATTATGTTATTATAAAATATTAATATACTTCTTCTTTAAGAAAATATAAAATGTTATGATTGAATTTTACTAAAATAATATATTATATTTAAAATAAAATTTCTATGAACATTTAAATGATTAATATTATTCATAAAATATTTTATGCCAACAGAATAATTTAAGGCAAGTTATATAAATAACATATTTTGTTGTTAAATACTAGTCAATCCTAGCATTCGTTTTTAGACAAATACGAAAGTTACCTCACGAGGACTGAACCACTGAACTGATCCTTAACGAAATATGACGTAGGTAGAGGGAACTTGAACATGGGCATATAAATTACAAGAATTAAGGGAAAAACAAATTTTCAGCAAAAAGTTTCACGGAGAATTACTAATTCTGAATAAAAACAATACTATTGCTGTGAAGGCCAGATAAAAAAGTCTAATATCGGCAATTACTCAAATGACTGAAAATATATCAGACTCATAAAAACTGCAAATAAATGTTCCAATTCCCAAGCATGAGTCACAGTTACAAACGACCTTCCGAGGTTGCTAAACGATGCCTTTGCACAACTTTTGCATAATATCGATCGTTCCTGGAACGTATTACTAATAAGATTACATTTTTAGAACGCTAATAACTATTACGTTTATAACATATGTAATTTATTAAAGTAAATAAATATCCAAATTAAGACCAGTATCTTCGTTTTAAAGCACTGTATGTATCACTGTGAAGTTTTTTCTCATCTTACATGGAGAACAAATTATGATATCGACGCTAAAATTAATTCCAACGCCCAATGTCATAATGAGAACTTATTACAAAGTCTGTATAGAAACGTCGATTTTGATGTAGTTATTATTGTCTTGTCAATTCTAATCTTTGTAAGCCTGTGCAATTCGGATGACAATACAATAATTAATGATGTAGGAGGTGGTTAGAGAGACTCATCAATTAAGTCGAATTTGAGCCTATATTGTTTTGAAGCATTACACTGACAGAAGCATGATTAGGCAGATTTTTAACAGCCATATAATTATTTAGCATCTTCATGAAAATCTAGTAATCATCCTACAAGTGACGTCACAGTTATGTTCATGTTTATATCGTTGTATTTATTTTGTCTTAGCACGCCAAGACATTAAATTTACACCCAGTAAAGAACGGCCTGGACTCCCTTTGAATAAAAATATCGCGCCTCAACATTATAAAACAAGGAACATCTATAAATTGAAATATTTCGTCTAATATGTAGATTTTTAAAAAAAAATTATACCTACGTTTGAAATGGAACGTCTTAGCTGATTGACTACAACAACTGTAGCTTAAGTTATCAGATATGTATAAAATATATGAGACGGTATACGGTATATAGTATAATATACGGTACGCAATAATAAAATAAAATTGTTACAATAACAAAAGACCAGTCCTAACGAGAACTTATAATTAGAATATGAGCTTATATAAATAACAAACTTTAGCAAGTTTGGTTGGTTCAAGAAAACAATGTAGTTCAAAGTATTGTGAGTCATCCGCCGACCTTGGTCAACTTGCAAAAATGGTAAGGTTTGCAAAAGGCTCATTCAAGCCCTTGAGTCATGCGAGGATTAAATAAGAATAGAATGCTCTATAATAAAAGTCTCAAAACTTTTTAATTGGTAAAATAAGTATTACCTAAGGTGGGTGTACACATGTATGATTAACGAGGCTTAAAAGTAAAATAACTGTAAATATCCCAAAAATGACCCACCACTGGACAAAGGCTTCCTCTCTTTTAGAAAAGGAAGTTCATTTCACCTCACTGCTACAGTACGAGTTTATTGACGTACATATGTGTCCGAATTTTGTCCGACATTTGCGGGTTTCCATACAATTTTGTTATTTCACCGTCTAGCTTGGACTCTTCTAAGTACAATTTCGATAAATAAATTCAATGTTTGCCTATTAAAGATAATGTGTACTAAGCAAAGGCTTAGCTGCACTATAACCTGTTCATACTTATACTTTGAAATAGTATTTATATTTGCAACTTGTAGGGTATGCAAACTAATACAGTAACAAGCGCGAAGGACGTCTAAACTTGATTCCAAGGTAAGCAAGCCACCAATCTAAATTATGGCAAATACTTTGACAATGTTCTTGTTTACTTAAATTTAGTTTCTTTAATATTAATTTAATACCAACTATTTATTTAAAATTATAACCTTACAAAAACAGTTAATAAAATAAATAAATAAGCTAATTTTAAAATGTCAAGTATAGCTGTGTTGTCACTAGGGATGCTATAAAGATGTTAACTAAGATGCTATAAAAATTTGGATGTTTACATTTAAAAGTTGATGATTAAAATAAACCCTAAAAACATTACGCTCGTTTTTGATGTGATAGAAAGTGATCCTTATATTATCATCAAATTACACAATCACTCAACTACACTTGCAGCAAATTTCCTGAATTAGTTTTTGTCGTAGCTTCATATTCAGTATTCGGGTCTAGCATAAATTCATTTAATTTTTAGACATTTTCACCTTGAATATTTCCTTATATTATTTTTAAATATTATATATTATTAAATAAAAAATCTGTTTATTTATTATTATTATCGCAAAAGGAATGGACTATTAGAGAAAAGCGTACTTTAAGAAGGCATAAGAAACATTAGTCTTGTATCAAATCTATTTTTAGTTATATTGTCATACTTAAAAGAAAATCGAATCTTTAGCATAAAGCAAACTTCTCACAAAACTTAAAATAACTTCCTACTTGGAATCTATTTATGACACACGAAGACGGACGGACAGAGATTTTTCTGCAATGACTGTGATTATATGTAAATTTTTTGAATCATAACACCGGACGTTGTTTCTCGACTTCTGCGGTGTTTATTCAAAGGGTTCTAAGTTCGTAGAAAGCCAAATAAGGTTTCTACGAACTATGTGTTTGATTTAATAGTAAACAAAATGAATCTTAAAACAGAAATGTCGGTTGAAGTTATGACGTCATTGTAAATCTCAACATTATTGTCTCGTTGGCTGAGTGACTAGCCTAAAAGCCACAGATTCCGATTCCTGAAATCAAATACCGGGCCGAACCATTAAATAGTTAAGAGCGAAAGTCGAGAAATTGTTAGTAGTGGAGTGCCTCGAAAAATACATAAAGCCTTTAGTCCTCAACTCTTTCCGGTCGTGGCGGATGTGACCACCGCCGAAGAATTGCTGTAATGACCAAAATCAGTCAGGAGGAGGTCATCGTAAATCTCAAAAAACTGATTCATCAGTGAATCACTTATTCCTAAAGCTAAGATCACAACTTTAAAACGAATTGAGTATTATTGATGTAACTATAACCTAACATGTGTATTTAATTCATGATTTTAGCAAACATAAACATCGTGAGAAATTAATACCTACATTACCTACGAATATTCATGATTGTAGGATCAAGATGTCTAATCGTGACAGCAAAAAACCTTGCTCACACGCTGTCGAATGGAGCAATCAATTGTCCAGATTTTGATCTCGACACCTCCTATTGCCGTAAGTCTTCTAGCAGAAGTCTGTAGTAGATTCAATTAGGAAAAGTTGCCAGGCGTTGCCGTACAGTTACCGCCCTGTAATAAATCGTTCTATCTCTTAATAAGTCAATTGTCTAGATAATTTAATCACTGTCTTGAACTCAACTCTCAGCCCTATTTTTAAATGTCTTCTGCCATAAGTCTGACACGTAATTAGTGAAAAATTACGAGCGGAAGTGATATAAAGGCTCGTATGGATAGGTATCACCCATTCATTAATTATTCTACCTCTAAATAATAGTTCCAATTGAAGACGGTTTGAAGGGTAAATGAGGCAGTATAATTATTGACGGCCTTACATAGTACTACTAAGAAATTGCTTACTCGTGGAATTTGTGAAAGTTTGTAAGTCGATATGGAAAAACATTACCCCATTATGGTTTAAAAAAAATGCTTGTAGAACGCTTAAAAACGAAATATTCGTATGAAAAAAAAAACAAGTAACAGCTGTTCAACTGCTGGGCTACGGTATTTACTTAGTTTTGTAGTTTATTCTTAAAGACATGTAGCAGATTAACATCCGACACTGAAATATCTTCCTTTACTGTAAAGTACGAGACCTAAATCATAAACACAAATTAAGCACCTACAAATTAGTGTTCCTCGCTCTTTTAATTAATTTTAACCACAAGACCATCTGGGCAAAATAGATACATAAGAAAATACGTCACAATATAATAAAACGATTACTACAAATCCTTCAAAAATTTACTAGTAGAACGGCGTGCGCAAGACCACGTAGACACAAGATCTGTTTACAGTATTGCTCATACAGCTCACTATTTACTCTTTGATATTCAATTGCTTTTAAGTAAATATTTGCGTTATTTTGAATGACTAGTTCATGGTCATTTTGTTTGTATTTATATACATTGTATATTTTAATAAAATTTAAGATCGAATTCGTTATACTATATTTTAAAGTGAAACTAAAATAAAATGTTAGATATTTCTAAATCGCGCTTATTGTTAAATGGTTTGTTACAAACCCGCTTACTGGCTTCCTCGACTTTCAGTAATGCAAAGCAATAATGTTGCTGTTTAAATACAGATATATGGAAAAAAGTAATTCACGTGCTATTCTAGACTATAATCTACATCTCTGGCAAATTTTATTTAGATCTGATCTATCCATACAACACAAAAAAAAAGCAATTCAAGATATACAGTTCATTGTTTATTAATATTCTACGAGTATATCTCTCTGATACATATTTATAAATGAATTGAAAAATTAATAAAACAATACCTTACTCCTGAAGCATTTCCCTCCAAACAATGCAAAAACCATTCCATATCGTGATCTCGAGATATAAATATTGCCAAAAAATTCCCATTCATCATCTCCGTAACGGTATGATCCCTGGATTTACGAGATTTATGCTGCGGCATGACAATTTTCATAGCTCATGAAACAGTGGATGGTTTTGAAATGATACTGTGTTAAGAACTGAAAACCGATTTGATAAACTTAACGCAAAACGTTTATTTTTTTTATAAAATTGGTGTTGTAAGACTTTATGTATAACACTTATTTATTTGTTAACCTCGATTCGTGCATATAGTCAAACAATTTAAAACCTCCAAGGTATATTTTAATCTAAGCTAATTTTAGTTTTACAAAATATTGTTAACATTATTACCTGCTATTAAAGTTCCCTTTTTTTAAAGACATCTTTACAATGTATAATATATCAATCTAAATACCATTATATTGTAGTTTGAAAATGTATAAAGTCTTGTGAATTTTGTCAAATTATAAATTGAAAAGTATTAATTTTAGTGACAAATCTATCTTATTATTCCTATTCGCATACAACAAGCTAGTTAGGATGTACATAGAAATGGTCCAGCCAATCAAAAGCCATTCGTTCTATCCTTTGTATAGGCTAGAGCGGTTGAATACACTTTCAAAGGTAATCTTAGTCTATTAGGCCAATCGAGCACCTTTGCATCAAAACACGTATTTTCCTTTCCAGTTCAAACTAGAAATATCGAGACACAGAATTAAAAAATGTATATTTCTTTAATCGTCATCAGTATTCCTATTTACAGTTTACGACCCACATTCGAGCTGTGAAGTCGGCACAATAAAAATTTCGTAACGCATAAAACCCATTGTCTAAGCGACTTAGCGTAAGCAGTTAAAGTAATGAAGAGTTGTCACTTCAATCGGATTTTATAGCTCTGTGACGTCACCGCCATAAAAACAAAATAACAACTTGAAAAAATAAAAATCAATAGTAAGTTACTTTTACTTTATGATGCATCTAAATTAAATTATAGTATGAGTTTCTGATATTTTAATCGATCCATTATTTAATTTAATATTATTATTTATGGATGCTTGTGTATCACATGGAAATAACAATGCATGTGAATGTGTGTGTGAATATTGAAATTAGTTATAGTTTGTTAATAATATCTTACATTTATTATTTATTTGGGATAAATTTCTCACTACACTTTTTTCCTCCTTCAATGAAAATGTAAACAGTTCATTGGGTAAATTGGATCTTATATCGTATTTATAAAGTATCCTAATATAATAATGTATTATACAACTGGAGTAATCGTACGGTTGATCGCGCTTATTTCAGGAAATATACGGCCCTGTTCTATTTTTATTTTTTTTTGCATTAAATAGTCCTCTTATTAAGCTTCTCTTTCTTCCAGAGAAGACGTGGGGCTCAATAGTGTAGCACTGACTTTAACGTTGGTTAACCTCGAGACGTACTAGTTTTCAAATAATTGTTATAAAAGTGCTGCTGTTGTATTTTTTTAATAGTTCAATATTATTTGAATTAGATGAGTAAGTTCATATAAATAAATCGTACTACAATTAAAAAAGAATCAAATCGCTCTTACTCGGAATGAACATGAGATGTTGCGTGAGGTACTCTAAAATACTGTTCAAGTCTCGTATTGTCTCGGGGGACCGCCTTGTATATCTTTAGATTAGATCACGCAATCTTGGACACCATTAGAGCTTTAGTGTCCTCTTAAGTCAAATGTTTTTCAATTCCAATGTATATTTTATTTGTCCCGATTGTTGGTGAAGTGATTAGCTTGTATGGCTGTAAATCCGGATGCAGGCGATGAGAGGCGATCAAAACCAAAATATATTTTATTCAAGTAAACTTTCACGTGCACTTTTGAAGCTAAAAACACTTTCGTTTCTCGAAAAGAAGAACCGACAAGAAAGCTCACACTGAAATTAAAAGTTATGACTATTAAAAACAGTTAAATCTCTGTTGTTCTCTGTCTGTTACTCTTTCACGCCCAAACCCCTGTACCAAATTTGATGTAATTTTGTATGAAACAAGTTTGAACTCCAAAGGAAGGACATAGGTTATTTTTTGACTAACACTTGACGTTCAACCACTAAAATGCAAGCTAAGCCTCGGGGGTAACTAGTATTTATTTAATATTTCTTACTGATCTTGGTTCAAATTGTATCAAAATGATCGCTGAACATTGTACTTACCTAGACGATTTGTTTGAATAAACGTTAATGATGGTAGTAAAAAAATCTCTCTTGAAAAATAGAGGCACTCTTCTTTAGTATACTAAGTTATTTTCGAGAATACATCAATTAGCTTTCAATATTTGAAAAAAAAAAAATATTTTTGAGGGCCTGTCTTCAAATCTCATTTACGCAAATCGTGGTACAAGTTGATAAACCCAAAAACTTTGATATAATGCCATTTTCTATTGATATTAACATAATTCTAATTTATTTCTAATTATGTAATATTAACAACGTAAGAGTACGTATATATACAATCGTATAACTTTGTCGTAGTCGTAATAACCATTTATAATAAACTGCGTCAAGTGTATCTACGTCAGCGAATGTGACTTTAAAAAAAACTAACAGGCTTTACAAACCGAAGCTCTAAGGTTTCATTGTAGAATATTAATAGATACAAAGTTTATTGCATAAACTCGAAACCATTTCACGTTGCCAGAAGCATAGTCGCGTATAAATACAAGTCCGCTGTGAACTAACGAGACTCCAACGTGGATCATTAACAACTGACGCCTTCCGTAGAAATTGAATCTATTTACGGGCAGGAAAAATTAAAACACGATTCGTTTTCTAAATTCAATAAAAATGATGTTATCCTAGAACATTTTAAAATGTTTTTCGTTTTCTAAGTCGTATTAACTGGATACAAATAATATTTTTCTGTAATTTTCATTTCAAATTCATCAAAATTTATTTATATTCCAGGTTCTAACCTGGGTCAGACCAAAAAAAAATTATTGATTTAATTCGATCGAGAAATTCTAAGCCCGAGATTTGGAAGCTACATTTTTATGCTTCTGAAAACACGTTGTGCATAAACCAAAATCCCACAATTGGGCAAAGGCCTCTTTTGATCTAAACTTTCTTTACGATGTTTTCCTAATAGTTCTTTATTTCGGTGGGGTGGGACATGTGACCATCTATTGGTTAAGTCCACGTGTTCTATCAACTTGGCGAGCTGATCTAGTGCTAATTAACGAATATGTCATGTCGTATATCCTCTCCGACACAAGGACATTTTTTTTCCATATTTATCCTCAATCAGTGACTCTCGATAAATTGAAAATACAAACATAGAATTGAACAAATCAAAAGTAACATGTTACTAGTATTTTTTTGGATTTATACCATCGTTCTTTATTTGAAATTGTCGTACTCACTGGGTAATTTTGACGATATATCATAATTATTACACAATGTTTTATTTATAATATTGTAACTTAATTGTTTCCTTATTCCTAGAATAACACGGTTGTGTAATACGATTATCCTGGGAAGTCCATTTGAAACAATGTCTTATGTCTTATTGAAACTCCATTTTACGTAGTTGGATTTTTTATATGATAAATTTCTGAAATAGCAATAGTGTTTATTTCCAGGAAACTTTTTTTACAAATGTTAACCTATCCCGGTTAAATGCATTGTGGCCCTTTAAAAGTATGTATAATTACTTTCTTATAAGTATAAATAGATTTTTGTCATCAACCGAATTTGTTTCCTGCTTTGATAACTAAACAAAGAGTATTCGAAGTTTAATAACCTTATCCCGGACAAAGAGACAGATAGACAAAAACAAAAACCTGATTGTTTTAGTAACGTAACACATACTTTAAAAAACATAAACATGATATTGCGGATTAAATAGAAAAATGTTCAAACCGTTTTAAACGGAATCATAAATCAAAAAATATTGTAAATTACGCGATAACACACATCGAAGCGCATATCCGGGATTTTTACCAAACTGCTTAATCTACAGGCAATTCCGAGTAAAATACGATCGCGTGAGAGATCACCATTTCTCCTTCATGCATTTGCAACGCAAGGGTCATCCCAAAATTGCAAGTTAATCGTCGTATATTACCTTAATAAATCATTAAGGCCCTGAGTGAGTCTCACGATGAAGTACCAGATTTTGTTGAATAAAAATTGTTGTACAGGGAGTATCTTCTGAATCAAATCCGATTAATATATATAATGTCATCAATTTCATTATTAATTAACTAATTACGTTGCGATATATGTTAAATATTTGTCAACGATGTTGTTTATATCCGAATTCATGTACCATATAATATTTAACGTAGACAAAAGTAGCCTTCAAAACCTTTAAATACTTGAGTGTACAGTTTATTTGGCTTCAGTAAGCTGTTTCCTATCATATAAGTATCTTAATTAAATTAATTATCTTTAAATTATGTAGAGTATAAACTTTTAGAAATAAACACCTTATTCGAACAATATAATGTCACGGAAAACACATTATGCGTTAAATAAAACGAGTAAGTCGTGAATGACGTAGTTAGTACAATTAAATTACAAGCAAACGATAAAACAAAAAGAAATAGTCTGTGAATCACTTGAATAACTACTGAAGATAATAACATACCTAATAAATCATATTTAAAAAGAAACGCATGTCTAATGAATTAATCCTTGATGATCTAAAGAATGTGTGCAAAATTAAAAAGACGCATTCGAATTTGTAAATAACTTTATGAACGTCATGAGAGCGATTAAAAACGAAGATGAATCATTAAAGTTAATATAAACACGTCGATAGCGCACACGAATTGCCAAGTTTAACTCATTTGCATAATAAAATTCCGGTATCAATACATCGCTTGCGCACGCCGGCGTCAGTAGCCGGTCACGTGACAAACCGAAGAGTTTTCCATTAAGTGATTCATACGAGGTACAAAATAAAGGAAATACTACGATTTCATATAAAGTAATTTTTTTAAACAAATTTATATCGAACTGTTTATCAGTTCCGAATCGATATCTTTTATATATTATTTTAATTGAAGTTTTTATGTTAATAGTCGATTGAATAAAGATAGAGCAATTAATACTTCCGATAGTTTTTCGTTACGTCAAGGACAGGTGGATATATACAAAAGGTGCCAAAGTGACACTGTTAATAATAAACCAATTAAAAAAAACAATATTGCCAGTTGATAAAATTTTATTTGATCTATCTACGTGTGCAACAATTTAAATATATGAATTATTTACTGATTTCGTTCTAATTTTAAATCGACTAGCGTATAAAATATGAGAATCTCTGAATATTTTAAATATTATAATTTTCGAACCTAAAAATAATAAATTTACATGTATATGTCAAACAGAACTACGTCTCCAACGTCTATTCTTTCGGTCTAAAATTAACATGATGCCTCGGCGTTCATTAGTGCTAGCAAAAAACCCCGCGGGCTAACGCTTGTTTCTTTAAACTTATACCTACCATTATACCTTTACATAAGTGAGTAGTCAACCTTGAACTCGTCTTATGTAAATTATACGAACTCGCCTTTACGTACATATATACTGTAATTAAAATCGTCATAATGTTTTACGTTATATTTTTTGTTTAATTTCATTTTGATCATATTAGTATTAATGTATAAAAAAATAGTTACGTTTTGATTTATGGTATTTCCGAATCTATGTAAAATCTTCTAGTTTATTATGTAAGTTTCATAGACTGCAGTTCGTTTATAAGTCGTTGTTGTTGTTTTTGTATTTAAAATTACATATATCAAAAGTCACAGAGAAACGTCAGTCTGGATGAATTTTAATCGAATACTAAATAAACTATTCTGCTCTGTAAATAGTCGCCATAATAAAAGTAATTGAGAAATGAACTTCCATGTCCATTAATAAGATATTAGAAAGCCTAATCTTATTAATGGACAAGTATTTGCTAGTACAATTAACGTTACATTTGAACGTATTGTAGTGAACGACATAATTTATGATGGTTCCTAAGATTCTTACAAAAGATCCTCGGTCCCACGAACATTTTAATCTATCTACCACGCTGCTCGTAATGTCTTTATGTACTTAACTAAATCACTTGCATAAATCATATTTAAACGTGACGAATACAGCCGCCTCGTTTCTTAAACACGATCAGGGGATAATATATCTTGATGCGTTAAAATTAAGACTAATTTTGCGTGTACACGCTTTCGCCTTTTTTTCATGTATCCTCTCCTCTTATATCAATTTGAATTCTATTAACGTACAAATAAAGTACATATTTGTTTTTTAATAACTGTATGCTATTCTTTAATATAATGTCAAGTGTAAGTGTAGTCAAAATCGGCGAGGGTTTAACTTACAAATGATTATCATTAAATTGAATCACTGAGCTGTTATAGGCTAGTGGATATGAAGGCGAATCAATAAAGCGGTGACCCATATTGAAAGTCAGGCTTTCGCTGATGAATTTGTAATATTTAGTCGATTTATTGAAAAAATCATTACGTCAGAGATATCGGATCTCGTCGTTTTATTTTTTTACGCGATATTGCTGCTTTCATGGATAAAAATCTCCCTATCCATCGTATATATTTCAAAATTTATTTCAATACGCTGCTGAAGATTCTATTTTAAACTTAAAAGGTTTAATTAAACCTTATCAAATTTTCACGACAACTCTAAATACCCTTAACTTCCCGTGCAATGTAAGTAAGGTTTTATTCGAATTGGAAAGTTCGATATCGGGCAAGCTGTGTCTTCCCAGGGCTCATAAAACATTTGTGTGGATGATTTACACGTCTTATCTTACTCCATTAAGATTAGATATTCATGCAACACACCTGGTACTTTTGAAGAGAAAATGTGGTAACAATCGCTTTTGTATTTACCTACTTTATCAACAAAAGTATTTTGACACATTTCTTGTTCAAGTGAAATGTAATAGGAGTTTTCAATTTACTTGGTGGTAGGGCTTTGTACCAGCCCGTCTAGGCCCGATTTCTACCGCCAAACAGCAATACTTAGTATCATTGTGTTTCGATTTGACGGGCGTTTGAACCAGTGTTACTACAGGCACAAGGGATATAACACCTTACTTTCTAAGGTTGGTGGCGCATTGGCGATGCTTGGAAAAGTTTATATTTTTTACAACGCTATCTATCTATGTGCGGTATTTGCCCACCCGACTATCTACAATATAAAAATCAACTACAGACTACAGAGGAGATAAACATATTATAGTCATCTTGATTCGCTTGCGTAATTCTAATTATTTGGAATAGCCGCAGTATGGAAACTACGGAAAACAGGATGGATTTCTATGTACGGCCGCTTGCTCATGACAGACATCCTTGACAATAATTTTCCATCACTCATGATTTATTTCAAACAAGTTTAAGCTTAAGCTATTTACAAAAGAGTCATAATTAAATTTATAAGTGTCCCTAATACCAGACTATAAGATACTAGAAAGTTAATAAGGCGGAAAATAGACGACACAGCCGATACGCACTCGCTTGTAAGTGGGTGTTACTTCATCGTAGGTATTCCGTAAATTATGTAGTTACCTGTGTGTGTTTTGCATATTTTTTATGGTTTTAATTTACTTTATACAATAAAACTAAATTAGAAACGATTCAATTACGAGTAATTAAGTTAAAATCAAGCAAAGACTCAAGTCTTTTGTTGTTTGATTAATTTTTTTTTTGTTTAATTTTAAAACTAAAATGAATTCAAACGACAAAGATATGTTCTAAAATTGTCATGCAAAATTTGTAAGAGATAAAAACCGTGATGACATTACCGATTTTTTTGTCATACTTCAAAATCAAAATATTCTTTATTCACGCCGCCTAATACTTAAATACTTTTGAATCGTCATGTTACAGTTTTGAAGTAAAATGTGAAGAAACCGGTTCGAATCTAGATTCTACCTAGAAGAACCGGCAAGAAACTCAGTAGTTACTCTTTTCCACCATTTAAATAACAGAGAAAAATAAAATTCAACTTATACATATATGTTGTGCCTAGAACATCAACATATACTAAGTCAACGCTTATTATCATTAATATAATCTTGTATTGAGTAATATACCTCAATGTTCTTTGACAAGAGATTTAGATCTTTTAAAAAAAATGGATTTTAAATAAAAGCCTAGTTAAAAATAGCTTTGTAATCTTACTGTAGAAACGAATATCGTGCCCTAAAAAGGATGTACCAACTTTGCAAATAAATAATTTATACGACATACATGAACTATCGAATGTGCTACCTTAACACGAGTACCTACATCTTTATTCAACAACAAGACATTCACGGTATTTTTTATATAACAAAACGTAATACAATTATAATATAAGTACTTATACAAAGGAGATTATATAAAACCATATAATGTAATTCTATTTATATCAAGCGACATATCGAAGCAAGTTATTACGAACGATACGTTATCTTGTTAAAGTTTAAAAATAGATAAATACAATTATATTTTTTCTAATTTATTTGATTTTTTTTAAATAGGTATTCAGCCTGACAGACGTCAGTGGCGTCAGTGACGATGGCAAGAGGTCCTCACTGGCCACACATTGGCACAGTAAGATATATTAACCAACCCTCACATCATCAATGCACTACCAAAGTCCCTTATGATTGTGATTCATATTTTTTTCGAGTAAGCGCATATTGGCAATTGGGAATCATCATATTACATGATAATATTAAATGTGCTACAACTGCCGGTTCGGAATCAGTAGAAGTACAACCTAACCATAAATAAAATTACTCTTGGCTATGTGATTTATTTTAGTCACATTTGACGTAAAATACAACAATCTTAAAAAGGTATTTTGCTTTCATACGCTTTTTTATACATAATATAAAAAATATTCTTATCCTAGGTGCCCTTTTAGACAAAATATTTCAAGTTAAAAATGTTACATAAAATTCTACACGCAAAACATGTTTAACCGAAAGGGTTAAAATGTTTTTAGCAATCCGAAATATGCAAGATTTAAAATTCTCGTGCAAAGCACGTTGTTCGTAGTTTTATTGCAATGATATGGAACTTAACACACTCTTAAGGTCCATGAGAAATCCAGCTTAATTAAATTCTATTTAATAGTCTAGCATTACGTAAAACTACGTTCATTAATATATATTTATAGTCTCACTAGCTGTGCCCGGGACTTCGTGCGCGGTTGAATTAAAGTTATTTGGGCATTTATATATATTTTATATATAATTCTAAAATAAAAGTAGCTTAAGTTACTCCTTATTACATCAGCTATCGGCCCGTGAAAGTCCCATCAAAATAGATCCCGGCTGGACCGATTCCAGGGATAAGCCGGAACAATCAGACGGACACAGACAAAAATTGTAAAAAATATTATTTCGGTATATGTACCGTGTAGGTATACATATGTATGTATGTATCTATACATATACTATAATTGGTCTGTCTGTTTGTAATATTAAAATAACCGCTTTTTACTAAATACATATGTATGTATGTATTTGTATGTATTTACATATGTATATTAGTATATTTAGTAAAAAGCGGTTATTTTAATGTTACAAACAGACAGACCAATTTTATTATATGTATAGATAAGTATATTTTAATCTAATTTATTTTACGAAAGTCAAGCAAATAGGCTATGATAATTTTTGTATGTGATCTCCCCGCCGATTTCAGCATTGGCATCCATTCTTAAGAGAGACTGACTTAATCTACCGGAAATATGATTATGTTCAAGTATGTGTGCAAATATACATGTATTTGCTCTCTTACTCTTGTCTATCTTACTCTTTCTATTCCGTTAACATGGCATTTATTTCTCCAAACGCCAAAACGCCAAACAGAAATACTAAACATTATTATGTTCCGGCTTAAAGGAGGAAGGAGCCACTTTTACTTAAGACATAAGAGACAAAACGTCTTCATTTCCAAGGTTGCTGAAGCACTGGTGATATGATGAATTAGTAGAAGTGATCATTTACCATCAGATGGCCCATAGCCAGTCCGCCTAAAACAATGACATAAAAAAAGTAATCAAAGCGATCACACAGAGTACGCAGAAACACAGTACCAACGGCTAGAAATTCCGAATTTCGCGCTACTGAAAAATTTTTGACAGAAACCCTAACTGAGTTTTTGGTCCTTAAAATCTACCCAGTAGACCAATGAAACGGTCATGCGTAATTATACTGAAAGAAATAAAACTACTACTTTTAACTAAGTTTTAGAATTAATACATTACTCAAATCGATGGAAATACTAATTTTATTTATAAGTAAAACGCAATTCGCCTGGCCATTTCTATTTTATGATAATTATATTGATTTTAATAGTTTATATTATATTATTTTGGCATTATGTCTGCCTTTGCAATTAAATATAATACTTTTTTTAAATACACTTATGTCTGTTTTAATCTGACATTGCATTACTAAAACTATTTTTATTATTTTCGTCGTATCATAATTAATGAACTTAATTTCTAATCTACGGAAGCAATTCGTCCCACACGTAGGTAGACGCTAGGTAGACGCCATGTTTGTGCCCATGTGTTACAACATCATTAAGCACCCCTGTACGTTTACGTGTACAGTTTATTGATCTGAATAATATTTCGATACGTACCCAAGTGTAGATGCTTCATATTCTATTATATGCTATTATATTTAAAAACAGTTATTATTATACAATTTAAATATATATGACTAAGCAAATTGAACCTGTCTTTTACCGAGAGATATGGTACGAATACAATAAAAAAAAACGTATATTGTACTAGTTACCGCCCGCGGCTTCGCCCTCTTGTGGGGGGATAAAAGTAATCTATGTACTATTCTATAATCTATCCCTATAACAAATTTCATTCCGATCCGTTAAGCCATTCTGGTGTTATTGAGTAACAAACATCCTTCCTTCCAAACTTTCGCATTTATTATATTAGTAAGATATGTACTTCCTTATCAATACTGTTCAAACATTTTAGGATAAACTATGTATGTATGCGCAAATTTTTTAGTTTCTTGATAAAGTTCGGCAATTCTATAATAACAATGCAGGAATGACAACTTATATGAAATTATTTCAAAACGATACAGCAGAAGCTTACAATAATGAATATTACGTTTCTTTTTGTAGATTATTCTTTTACTGCGATTTAAATACTTTATTTTATATTAAATATATTGTTAACAGTTGTTGTAACCCGTCCATCTTAACCGATGATTGCGGGTTCAAACCCGGTCAAGCATCACTGATTGTTCATGTTTTAATTTATAATTCATCTCGTACTCAGCGGTGAGGAAATCATTGCGAAAAAACCTGCATGTGTTTAATTTCAATGAAACGAATGCCATTAAATCCACCAACCTGCATTAGAGATGGTGGAATAATATCCAAAACTTCTTCAATAAAGCTATTCAATAAGCTTTAAACTTTCTTCTTCTTCTTCTTACTCAAAAAGTAGAGCCTAGCCTAACCTAAGCACAGCAGTTGGACAATTACAGGCTGCTACTTATAACTTAAATGGCCATATCTGACAGCTGAAATCGTGTCGATATAGTATGACAATGAATGGCATAGAATTTATATTCTGAGTAGGTACGTTACTTTATGGCAAAATATTTTATTAAATTATAGTATACTACGATGAACGTTAAAGATAAATCATGATCGTAAGTAGTTATGTTTATAATAACTTGGCATAACATTCCACAACAATTCCGCAATTTTCGAGATAAAGGGTAAACAATTTTACAAAAATACAAAACGTTTCACGGTAATGGCCATAATTTACTTTAGAGCGTAATATTACATTGGGGCAGTCAAATAATAGTAAAGGGCGGTATTCGCCAAAACAACGTCCACACCTCCTGACCTCACGTACCCTACACACATAAATATCTCGTTACACCCGTTTGGTCGTGGCCTTACAAAAAAATTTACGCGACACTTTTTTCCTGAACGCCAATCCATAAAAGTTTTGTAATCAAGTGGAGGAAAAACAAGCAATATCACATAATAACAATTCAGGGGACGGAAGTTGAGTAAAAAGCCGAATTTTGTACGTGGGTAAAGTTAAAAAAGTAACCGTCTTTAAAAATATAGTAGTCCCACTGCTGGGCTATGGTCTATTATTTTGGGGAGAAGCTCATACCTTGTAGTAATTTGTACATTATACAGATTTCCTTACGTTGTAATTTCTTTAATAATAATCTCTAATAATAATGAATACCCGACGACGAAATCTTCACAAATTAAACAATCGTAAACGAAAATTAATTCGTATGTGTTCAGTGAAACGTTTATTTCAATAGTAAGTAAGAAAATATATTTACTCATCGTTTACTTGTACCGAGTGAATCTTTATCTAACACGAAAATCTGCCAAGTTCGAAGAGAGAACATTAAACATTGGCGTAGACCATAATGTGATTTAAGCCCGAGGACAGACGTGCCACGTTAATCTTACGTCCATTCCCCTGGGCGTCATTTACTTGGCCACACCGCAGCACGTGATCTCTGTGATTCCTTTAAAAGTTCACAAAAAAATCAGAGTTTCTTTGTAAGAAATACATAGTCGTATTTCGTTTCGTTTTTTTTTTTTGTTTTGTTTTAAATGTCTACCACAATAAATATTCATTAAGTTCTATTAAAGTATTTAATATAATAGTAATTTTTAATGTAATATAGATTGGCGCGCGTTGGGAGTAGAACCGTCTCATATGACGTGACGACAGACGCCTCGACGTTCACTTACACCGTCTTGCGCCCTCTCGGCCGCCACTCTCTACTCCTTTGTGTATGGCGCGTATACTTACTATATACGTCGTTATTACAATATAAAAATATATTTATTTAATTAACTAAATCATTTTTTTTAATTATTATTTCTTTTACCGTCAATATCGAACACACATACCGGACGTTCCGTAACGTTCACGCTGTTTTTCATAATGACACTGATGGTATACCGCACACTAAAAATTATCCATGTTAATGATAAATATTAACCTAGCTCATATTACATATTATAAAGGTACAAAACAAAACCCTTGTAATGATGTCGAAGGTTAATGGTAACCCTTTGTTGGCCACGAGTTCTCATCTTCCCAACACAAAGAACACTGTGTCACCGGAGTGGCACATTCATTATAATTTTGACGACCAAACACATCTCAGTGCCAAGCTGGGAGAGGCTATTAATTCATCGTCATAACTCACTGCCTTTCCTCAATATTCGTCGAAAATATCACCGTAAAATAAACATTATCGTTAAAATAACACGAACAATTAAATATTTATTTTAAAACGCTTTACTAAAAGTTATAACCATTGCAAAATCAAGCGGAATAGTTAGTTTATTATTTAAATACATTCTAGAATAACCAAGATAAGAACATATCAATATCATTCCTAACTTCGGAAAGGGACTCCCTAACTGATGCGACTTATAATTACTCTATTTCTTAGTAGAGATATTGGAGCCACTATTTGAAACATACCGTTTTTAGTCAACTCCTTAAAAAAATATACGAGACCGTTGTCTGACTTTAATTAGGCATAACTTCTGAGACAACTAACTTCAACTTTTGTTCTCAGTGAATTACGAGAAACAAAGCAAATAGTTTAAAATATAAATTAGTCGCTGATTTAATTATGAATTAACAGTTAGCCTGTCTGAATTAATTAGGGCCGACTATTGAAAATAAGAAAACTTTAATTTTAAGTAAATTTCCTCGGTAAGGAAAGGAAAATTCTTACCAAAAGCGATTGAATAGCCCACCTGAAAAGAACAGACACTTCATGAATATTCTGATTTGCTCTTAGTAAAAGTTTATTGAAAAGAAGTAAAAGTGTAAGAGAAAATTTTAAATATAAAGTAGGCGCTACACTTATTACTACGAATACAAAATAAAAAAAATTTACAAGAATTGATATTTTTTATTAAAATCTAGCACCCCGCCCCGGCTACGCACGGGTGCCATGCTGATACTAAATATACTACAGAATGTACTACAACTTTCACAGCTTTTTGTCATTAGACAAAACAAACCCCTATGTCAATGCGTTTTAAATCTGTAATATCTTCGAAAATATTCATTTAAATTACATGCTGTAAAGCGCTATATTGATTCTCTCTATATATATTCATACGATGCTTACGTCACAGTGACAGCAATTGATGCCTTATCGTAATTCTGGGCAGAATAACAAAGTATACCTACAATTATATAAAAGGCCTGAAAATTTGTTCTGAAAAACACTAGTTTCTCTTTTCAACGAAGAATAAGAAGTCTTATTAGAATACTCCTCTTATACATTTATTCTCGTGACCCTCGTGATGGATTGCTTCACTGTATAGAACGAAATACATTATAAAGACAAATTACCATCATAGAACAGTTGGTTCGGTTATTTCGCTTTAAATCTATTCACTGAACCTTGACCATATGTATATGTACATAAAATGTAATCATTTTAATTTGAATTTTTTTTCTCATTGTGTCACCAGCTTTATGAAAATTATTTTCGCACCATCGGCGAAATACCTACAAAGCTGACTGATTTTAAATGCAACTGGGCTAAATAAACAGGTGGGAATTTATTTTGGTTTTAATTGACTTCGAATATGCAAATACTCGCAATAAAACCGCGCAAAACATTAGAAGACCATTATCTAAATATTACTTCGTACACTTAAAAGTAACCTTAAAAACGTTCTGTTTGTATTTAAGATATATTTTAGCTTAAATAGCAAAATATAATGTATTTCCTTTATGCCAATATCACAGATACATAACATAATCAGCCTGTAAATTTCCCACTGTTGGGCTAAGGCCTCCTCTCCCGTTGAGGAGAAGGTATGGAGCATATTCCACCACGCTGCTCCAATGCGGGTTGGTGGAATACACATGTGGCAGAATTTCGTTGAAATTAGACACATGCAGGTTTCCTCACGATGTTTTCCTTCACCGCCGAGCACGAGATGAATTATAAACAAATTAAGCACATGTAAATTCAGTGGTGCCTGCCTGGGTTTGAACCCGAAATCATCGGTTAAGATGCACGCGTTCTAACCACTGTTCTAATCACAGATATTAATTGGATAATACCCAAACAAATATCTCTTAACGTTATCTCATAAATGACTTTTGTAATATGATTTACCCCCAAATAAATGTGAGGGGCAAAAATATATAAATAAATTTCTATCTTTACTAATATTATACATGTGAAATTAAGTTTGTCTATTTGTTTGTCACGCTTCTAAGTCTTAACTAAAAAAAATAGTATTGTTGTGTTCCGACTTGAAGGGTGAATGAGCCAGTGTAACTACAGGCAGAAGGGACATAACATCTTAGTTCTCAAAGTTGGTAGCGCATTGACGATGTAAGGAGTGGTTAATATTTCTTATAGCGCCATTGCCTGTGGGCGATGGTCACCATCACTTACCATCAGGTGGCCCAATTGCTCATCCGTCAACCGAGAACATAATATATATATATATATATCAGGGAACAGTAATACATAAGGTACCTATCACCTGACCTTTTCGCACACGCGAGTGAAGTTGCGCATAGAAAACTACTACGTTTATAAAAAAACAACGAATACTTTTTGTGAAATTATCTATTATTTAAGATTGAATTGAATTCATTATGTCATATGAATGGTAGGAACATGTAATTTAGGTGGACGTTTCAATGGAAGATTGTTGTAAAAATCTAAAAATTAATTTTGATGAAGGATAGCATCGTGAGGGAATATTTTATTCGGATGAAAATCGGACTCATATGAGAATGATACTTTGTCTTAAAATACAAGTATATACGAGAGAGCATGAATATCACTTGCATAAAATACATCATTATATTGTGCCATATCTTTGTACGAGGAGAAATATTGTATCAAAATAATGCTAAAGTGCTGATCTTCTTTCAAAATCGTATTCAATTATAAGTAAAATTTGAATTTAAGTTAACTAAAGCATTGCTTCCATGTAATTTCGATTGTTTTACCGCTTGATTATCAATGCCCATTTGTTTAACATTACTTCCCTACACTATAAACAATGCACGTTTAAGCTTAAACTATAAAATTATTCCGAAAACTATTTCCTCTATTACGTGTATAATAAGCTCAGCATCCGATTAATACAACGTCTGAGCCTTTAGAATTCTAACTCAGATTAATTATGACAGTGACTAGCGTTATAAGATGGTTTAATTGTGCCTGAAGGGTATTCAAACGTGCTTAATCTGCTATCATCTTAACCGGAGACAAGTGTTTCAATGGACAAAATGTATTATAGTTATAGACGATGAGAAGGTTATTTGTGACGTACGTCTATATTTTATTTCCTAATTCTTCAAATTACACAATTTCAAAATGAACATCAAATTATAAAAGTAGAAGCAATGATATGTGATTTATTTGAATAAAAAAAACTGTTCATCAGTAGGAACATGAAAATGTATTTAATTAAAAATGAATGTCAGACATTTATATGCATATTTCATCCAATGAATAACTTATCCGACAGCTAACGATCAACGTCATCTGCGCGTAATTACGCACCGTAAAAACTCCTAATTGTTTTTCCACCATTTTCACAAACACATTCACGTTACGATGTCGAAACTTGTTGTATCATATAATGGAAATATAAACATCGTTTTGTGTCATCCCCAATCAACAAACATCACTAGTAATGTATAGTTCACGAATCGATAATATTTCTAATCGATCAATCACTCCGCAGACATTTTTAACTTTTCCGTTTCATAAGTTCAAGACATTTGTAAAAAATACATTGGTAAAGAAGGCTTATTATTCGATAAAAGATTATATTGATGATAAAAATACGTGGATTTAATGCTTGTTGACTTCCAGGCAGGAGACATACATATATAATTGTATTTAACATGACTGTATTTTTAGATGTTGAACAAGTAACTACTAAGTTTCTTGCCGGTTCTTCTCGGTAGAATCTACATTCCGAACCGGTGGTAGCTTTACTTTAAATAGTTTGTTAAATGACGATTCAAAAGTGCTTGTAAAAGCCTACTTGAATAAAGTATAATTTGATTGGATTTGACTGAATTGTAAGCGATTCGTGGAATAATAATTATCGTAAATTATTAACGAAATTCTAAATATTGATTATTAAGATTCAGTTCTGTTTTTTATTATGTACTGAAAAAAAATCATTATGACCCAGAAAAAAAATGTTTAATTAAAACCTACAGTAATTGGTGAACCAACAGAAGGGTGAGTGAGCAAGTGTAAGTTACTCTTGAAATGAAAACCGATTTACAGTGATACTATATATTGATTAGTGTATTAATAACGAACATATAACCGTGAACATAATATTGTTAATGTCGCATATTACCTTCTGATATTCCACGCTCGTGTCGTGCGGTGAGTTTAGAGTGCCTTGTACAGAAACACGAAATACAACGAAGAATATCGAACCGTAATTATCTAATATATCTTACCAATATTATAAATGTTAAAGTGTTCGTTTGTTCTCCATAGACGCAGCCATGGAGTAACAGAATTACATCATATTTTGTAAGACTTGTCGGAGAACTATTCTATGTGTACCACCAACCCACATTGAAGAACCATTATTTAAAAAATCTCCAAACCTTCTCCACAAAGAAAATAAATGTACTAGCTTTTTATTTAATTTTACTGGAGTAATCTCTGTATTTTTTATTTAGCCCTAGAAGTAAAATGATATCCTTTCAATGGTCTCGTCTCTCGATCGGAACACAACATGTATCCCATCGGTGTGTGTGAAAATGCTCTTGCGCTCTCATATACAAGGTAACGATAGATAACAAAGCATTCAATTTTCCCATACACTGTTTGTAGAACAATAGTTAACAACACACACCCTGAGACTAATAACGTGATGCTAGTTTACGCAACGATTTCTTTATTATGCCGCTACAAAGCGATACGTAACAAAAAGCGATTCACTCATAACAGTGTCCCGTATCATGATATGCGCATTTTTATAAGCGCTATTACCATTGTATGGCCAGAGTAACAGCGGTAGCGGGGTTAATGGTTGTAATGAAATCCACATAAATGTTTATAATGTATGCTTGGATGTAGAATAAAAAATAATATTAATGCGAAGATATTTTATATAACATTTGTTGGCTTTTCGGCAAATGGGCCACCTGATGGTAAGTGGTCACCACCGTTCCTAGACATTGGCGTAGTAATATTAACCACTGAACTAAGATGTTATGTCCCTTGTGCCCGTAGTTACGCTGGCCTACTCACCCGGCAAAGTTAAATACAAATTATTACTGAATTACAGTTTGGCGGTAGGAAATAATATCATCAGTAGGTGATACCTACCCAGAGTGGCTAGCACAAAGCCCTTACACTATTTATGTTATATATTTGAAATATTTTTTAGTTATATCGTATCGTTTTACTACGTGTTTTATTTTACAATAATTTAGTAACCAGAAGTGTTTTCATGCAAATCTGTTTCGTCGATTATCCCAACCGATACATGAGTAATCCCTTACTCCACTGCCATAGCGCAATATTCTGCATTATTGTTTTCTAGTTTGAAGGTTGAGTGAGCCAGTTTAATTGCAGGCACAAGGCAAATCTTAGTTCACATGGTTCACGGCACATTGACAATTTATAAGGAGTGGTTTGTCCGTTATGTAGTTCCAGTACCTATAGAAGATGGCGACCACTTATCATCAGATAGCATTTGGCCATTCGGCTACGTAAAATAATTAAAAAAAAATGACTGAAAAAGAATTTGTTGAAAGACTTTAATAACTGTTGGTGTCTTTTTTAGAATATTTTTACGATACATATGTCTAGTAGCGAGTTGGCAGCCAGATATATTATAATGACAATTAAATATGATATGCATAATGAAATAAACAAATGTATGACTTTTACGTTCGCGTTTTAAGTGTGAACACGTTTTTTTGAAGGTTTATTTGATATTAAATATAAAACGGCCAAGTGCGAGTCGAGCTCGCGCTCGGCGTTTTCATTACCATTATTTATAAAAACGGCAAAAAAATCACGTACACCCTTAAATATTGATTTTACTTAGTGTTTTAGTATTTGTTGTTTTAGCGGTAACAGAAATAAATCACCTGTGAAAATTTCAATTGTCTAACTATTACGGTTCATGAGATACAGCAGATACATACAGCCTGGTGACAGACGAGCGGACGGTGGAGTTTTAGTAATAAAGCTCCGTTTTACCCTTTAGGTTCCTGAAAATGATACGATGTTGATGAATGATGTCATAAATAAATGAATTTGTTTTATCTGATTTAATCAACAATGCAGTAACATATTTAATAAAAATATTTTATAAAGTCGCTGTCACGACATTCACTACCTATATCCCAAGATTTCTCTGTATGATTAATACCAAATCTTATCGGTCAAAACGGTTTTTTTTTCTAAATCCGGATTACGACCTCATCTTTACAAAATGTATTATATGTGTATCGTAGCTGACCGGACGTTTTCCAACAATGGCCAAACCTTATACAGAGAGATTTTGTGGAACAGAATTCGGATGAGCCTTTATAATGAATTCAGGTGAATGAAAACAGTATTTTTCATGCTGAGTCATTCGTTTCAAAGTGAATTTTATATTGTACAGGTCCCAATGGTAAACACTTGTTAAGTTAGAATAAGTGATGTCATCGTTTGGAGTTATTCAAGGTACCTCTGCGGTTGGTTTAAATAATTGTTGTCATTAAAACAAATTACAAAGATTAATTGGGTCTCGAAAGGTATGAAAAATTGGAATCTTGGTTGGTTGGTCGAAGTTTGGTTACATATCTTGTATAGTCTAATGTAAAATAAAAATGGAATATGATATTCCTGTCATATCAATATGACGAGTATGTGTTATAAGAGTTTATATACCCGTTAAATCATTGGTTTCATTACCCGGTAAGAAAAGGGATTTCTATATTGGATCCTGGATTAAACCCATCAGCATACAGAATTTCACAAGTTGACAAACAGTGATTTTATAAAATCTGGATTGTCCTTTAACGATCACGATACAGTACCGACATGATTATTACATTTATTACGAGTGAAGTATATATACTACGATACTTCGTAAGAACCCAGTATGATACACGCTTAAATACTAAGCTAAGATTAATAATTTCCAAAACATTTAAAGATAAATAAAATATAATAAAACGAAATCGGTATACATTTTACCACAAGCGACATATTCTATTTAGCGTTCATTTTTATTTGCGACATTTTAGAACTTGTCTGTGACAAGTGTGCGACCGTCTTAAACCGACATAGATATCAAAATAAACTACATAATGGACCTTTTAATAAATTGGATACATTGATAGATTAATGTTTGTATTTGAAAAGTAATTACAAAAAAAAAACACTATAAATTATTATTACTCTCAAGTATACTCTGAACTTTCAATACTAGCAAATGAAATGTGCACATTCATTGTGTTTAGTCGCTTCACATTAATGGATATTCACGTTAAAGATTTCTCCGAGATAGATAGTTTTCCATGTATCGAGTCAGAGGTGAACAAATCTTGGAGTAATTATTCTTCTCTTCATTGCAATAAATGTTATTCGGGCAACGAAACAACATTACACCAATAAATATGGTCACAGTTTTATTATTAACAAGTAAATACAATTAACACGATCGAATAAGATTTATGATGACTGATATTATTTATAATAGATATATAAGCTGCAAGAGAAGACGAAACAAATTGAGTTGTCACTAATTGGAACCAATGGGAAAAATATATATCATTTTCGTAGGAGTTCAAATGTACAATAATATTCCTGTATTTTTTTATTACTACCTGAATTTAATTTACTTGAATGTTTTAAATATTTCTTTTACAAGATCCGAGACACGTTTAAAACATACTAATGTCATTAATAATAATTTCTCATTTTGAATGATTTTTGTATTCTTCATGACTAATAAATGTCTTTAAACCGATATTCATATATATATATTTAGAGCCCTCTGTATTCATGATACTTTCACAAATCGACCTTGGTTCGTAGTCCTATACAAAAGTACATTGTATTCAAATGTGTTTCTCACGTGAAAATGCTTACTGACATTAACCAGACTCAAGTGAAATGTGCCAGAAGATATCTACACTATTTGACATTGTATAGATATAGTAACTCTCTGTTCAATGCGATTTGTGTGATATTTATCCTATACAAGTTACTCGAGGCATAGAGCGAATTCCACCATTCTCAAGAGAGACTTGCTAGACTAGTAACGGTAAATAACGTAATAAGAGAATAATTATAAAAACGACGTCCAGGTCTCCTCTCCTTTTAATTCACAATCAAAGGATATCATATAGATACCCTTCTAAATATAAGTTTACAGTATATTAAATCAACCCTAGACTCGTTAAGTAAACAAAATGCCCTGATTGCAAATTAAATAAACAATGGCGCAAACGAACGGAAACGGAAGTGACGCCGGACGCGATCGTCTATCTGGTGTCGTTTAACTGCTTTATAAACCCTACAACACTGAAAGTGTTTGAGATGTACGAGTTTGTTTGTGTGTATGCAAAATACATATATTTTTTAATTTAATATCAATCTTAAAAAAATGTTATCTTTATAATACTTAAAAATTTAAACTATAAAACACGAATTTTTTATGCGTTTCTAGGAAAATACGCATGTATTATTTATGATTCGTTCACAAAGCAACACGACTGAACAATACATGTAAAAATCATTCGAATATTGTTTTTAATTTTCTTAAAATGTTTCACACTTTATATCTCCTTAAAATATGTTAAGGGAAGTTTCGTTAAATATACGGTTTTGATGGTTGAAGTATAAAATATAAAAAATACTTACAGTAATGGCGATTTAATTTAAATGCGTATAAACAAAATGTAGGAAAACTTTTTCCATTTGAATGTTCAGGCGTTAGGTTGAAAACTGTACGAGGGATTTGAAATCAAAGGAATTTCGTTTTTAAGTTACACGAATTTAAGAACTATTATATTTCGTCAGATACATTGCTCCAATCGACACAGATAAATCATGAGATGCATCTTAACATTCACTTCCCAAGAACATTGCCACCAGAGTTTGGAAAGAGCAATCACTCAGTTCGTAATCTCTCAGGATTTTCTCGCTTCGAACTGTCGTCACAGCACCACCCCAGAGATAGAGTGCTCGGCCCTTTTTGTTTTTAAAAGGCTGCATCTTACAGATAAGGTGCAAAACTCCCCTTTACTCCAAAGACCCGTCATTTAAATTTGAATGTGCATTATAATTCGACGCTTACACTTCACTAAATCACGTCGCAAGCTCCAACATATGGTACAGAAAATGTTTTACTTTGAAGAGACCTGTACTTGGTCCCTATCGTTAGAAAAATACAAAGAAAATTATAATCTTCACCGTTTGTCGAACGACCGTCAAAGCTATAATATCCCTGCAATTTGAAGTGTACCGAATGACGTAGCCACCCCAGCTGCCACGTTACCATTTTGTTTTTGACACTTCACTTTAATCACTGTGTGAAAACATAACAGTCGCGTTCTCATTTGGAAAAGAGCAATGTTTTCCCGCCAAAGCGAAAGGTGCGTTTAAAATATACGGTTCCTTTGTGGAAGGGAACAAGAAATATTGTTTTTCTCCGACATATCTGTAAGTACATTGTTATTTTTTTCCACTTCAAAACATCAAAAACAAAATTCAATTATACGAACGTCGAATAGTAATAGTTTTTATTTAGTATGGTCATAATTTTAATATTGACAGTATATAGGTGATTTATGATCTGTTTTCCGGTATCGGGGATTCGAAATTAAAATGGCCAGACGCGATTATTATCAGATTCGAATGGTAATCGGTGATGATTGAATCACGTATGAACGAAATGAATAGGTCGGTCTGAGCTTTTGTTTGATACGCTGTAATTCGACCGTGTATTGAATAGGTAATTGATGTTTTACGGTTTCCCCGCTCAAGGGTGCTGATTGGCTTTAAAAAGTTCATATTTAACAGTTAATTACAAATCAACATACCGATATAGATAAAAATAACGCTGATTATTTTGATCATGAAGATCAGCGTCAGGTTTTAAAGCGGAAAATATTTTTATATTTAAAATAAAAATTCATTTTATAAATATCTCGATCGAATAAAAAAAAATAAAAACCCATAACAACGTAACTCAGGAGAAACATCTTAAAACTTCTGTTTAATAATTGAGCCAAGCCGTTATAGGACTCTTACTTGGGTACCTTTACAAGATAAATAACCATTAGTTAATCCAAGGGCAGGCACGCAGTAATTCAGCCGAGCAATATTGCTTATAGTCCGACCGCTTTAATGAAATAAAATTTGCATATTATCAAGATTTATGGGCGCCGAACGTTTGGCATCGGAAAACAATGATGCTTGGGATAATTATTCGAGATGGGGGCTCGTTTAGCTGTAAGCTGTTGCACAATTAGGAACACTCTTAATATTCTTTTCCTACAATAATTTGAATTCCAAATTCTGATACATTTGGGGTCCCTAAAGTTTGATTTTGGGTTTACATAGTTGTGTGTGTGGTTTGCGTCGATGTATATGTGTCTCATATATTATATCTCATCACATAATTCGTCTATCAATATGAAAGTTACTGATTCAGCTGATTCAATTGAGTTGACAACTTGATAAGCATATTAGTAATACCTTTCACTTTACAATGAATACTAGCATTTTTTAACGAAAGTCAAAGGATTACACTGACTTTAAATAATAAAAAGGATTAAGCTTTATAAAATATTTAAATTGCAAGACGGTCTCCACGATTTCTTTTCTAACTTGACTTGTACTAATGAACCAATTTAAGACTCTCAAAGCGAAGACTATGGTGACTTTAAATCTTTAGGAAGCTAAACAAATACAAATAAGGAAATCCTCAGGGATCCCCCTCATCAGATGTTATTCGATTTGCATCTTCAAATTTCGGGCCATCTTAATCGTTAGGGAGCTTTGAAATGAAATAATATAGGGATTTAATATCAAACGATTTGATAATGTATGGTTCGGGTATAATATCGTGATCACTTAATCAAATACTTAACAATGTGGTTCATTGTATTATTTTGAGAATTCAATTTTGAATGTTTCAATATAAAAAAATAGGCAGTAATATAAGAATGGTTATTAAAGTAATTTTAATATTAATATATATATATATATTATTATCCGAAATTCCTATGAAGCATTAACGAGTTCTATAATTGTTAAATATTCATGAAATAACTTATTAAAATTTAGGACACCCCTATTTTTGTTCCTATTATCAGTTCTATTAATTTCGTTTAATTAGTTACTCCTGTGAGTTTTTATTAGCAATACCTGTTTTATCGAATAATGTTTTTTTAATTCCCCAGGCGAACCTTTCGTCCTCTTTTGTATACGGTTTTATTTAAACTTATTTTGTGTTAGTTTTTAATTCAACAGGGTTTTTAATAACAATTTTCTTTATATTTATTTAATTCGTCTTCAACGTTGTTAATTTATAATTGTGTTTTGTTTAATAAGTAATATACATATACTTCGTTCCAACCAGGTGTCCCACGACACCTCTCGTTTTTTCTCTTATAAACGAATCTATGAATACGTTAGAAAATAATGGTAATGTATTCTTTAAAAGTATTGTTAATATTTCAAAATATCATTCAACATTTATTCTTATAAAAATAAAAACATAAAAGTTAAAAAGTCATAAATGCCTTCAGCGTAAACTCATAATATCATATGAAATGAGCGCGGGATATTTTTTAAATATTTTAAAGCAGTTTATAATAAAATGGTTTCCGTTTCACTCATCTCCATGTTAATTCCTCAGAGGGCTACATCTCGTTAACCTAAGTGGTCTAAAGTAGGGAACAAAACCTAATCACATTAAGTAAAAGTGCTTAACTTGATTTCGTAAAACTTTAATATATACATGTCGATTATTTTAAATATTACGTTACATAGTAGATACAATTCATATAATATATTATAGCAATACATCTCCGCTTAGCCATTTTAGACATAAGCAGTCTGCCCGTTGCTAGCCCGACGTTATTTTTCTTATGTATTCTTTCGAACAGATATTGACCGTGAACATCATTACATGTATTTGTATTATAAGAAGTTTAAATTGGTTCAATAGATTTAATGATATATAGCTGTTCTAGACTATAAACATATACCCAGGAAGGAATATTATGGCTTTATTATTACTCAATAAATCAAGCTGAATTTAAGTTATTTGAAAAATAAAATATAAAATTCGTTTAATATTAACTTTACTACAAACAATTTTTTATGTTGTTTATATACATATGGCCATACTCATATAATAACAAATTATTGTATAAGTTTAACGTACAACTTATACATTTAAAGCGACAATATTGAAAAACAAACTCTACAAATAAATCACATCAATTTACCTATTGATTTTTTTTTCTCATCACAATAACCGTCTCCTAAACTATTTACTTATTCGTTCCGTTATCAAACACTACTTATTTTTGTTTATAGAAAAATCTTTGCCAAACACGTTTAAATCACAATAGTAGTTGATTATTTCTATAATAAAAGCAACTGGTTTTGAGCGTTAAAAGACCGTATTCAATTGTTCGTAAAATCGAAAATTATGAACCACGCGGCTGTCCGAGGCAGGGGTTTCGGATTTACGACTTTACCGCACTACGTCACCGCGTATGAATATGAATGGATCTGGATGTTAGAGTCGAGTGTTGATGTTTTACATCACATGTACATAGCTTACACTTAACGTATTATATTTATGGCCGAGATGGTCGAGTGTTTTGAAACGTTAATCTTAAAAAAACGTGATTCAAAACAAAACGAGCTCCTAACCTATGATTTTTTATACCACCGAGCACGAGACGAATTATAAACACAAATTAATTACTTGAAAACGTCACGCTTGCACGAGTTTGCATTCAGAGTCATTGATTTAGACGTCTTCTTACCAGGGGTCCATCGGGGCGGTCCAGGGGGGGGGGGGGTTTATCGTTTACATAACACAGCAATACAAAGCTGTCACAAGTAAATGTTATACAGTGCCAGTATTGTAATTGTAACTACTACAAATATATACACACTCATACAGAAACACACACACACACATACAGCACTTTATAATTTCGTAAATATCGTAGTTCTAATATTATCCTTCTTCTGTACTATGTATATTATTTTATTAATTAAATATACAGTGCTGTTCTTTAAGATTCAATTCACTCTTGATACATTGAACACCGTCCTAATATAATAAACTGTTTTGACACGTATCGTCTGAATTATTATACATATATCATAATTGGTCAAGTCAATATCGCATAACACTTTCTGATATCGATTTTGTTCTGCGGTGAATATCAGATTTCGTACTCATGGAGTATGTACAGTCAGAGTAAGAAAACCTTCGTCAGTTTTCAAATTAATTCCTTTATCAAGTCAAAAATTCTTAGTACCTTTTGAAACTAAAGCACTAAACATGTTAACTTGGTTCAAAATAGAGTAACATCTTTGGACTACGTCTAGTGTCATATCAACATAAAAACTTTTTTATGGCCTAATTAGTCATTAGAAGATTTTAATTATTTTGTAGATATGATATCTTAATTGTCAATTGTCAAAGTCTGTCAGTGTCATATACTTTCTTGCAATATCTTGCAATCTTAGAATAAAAAAGATTGTAATATTATTCGGCCGTTATTTTAAGTGACGGTTAATGTAATGACGTGACATGTGATGAGTGGTTCCATCGGCACCGGGAAGTGGTGGTGATTCCTTAGCCTGCAAAAGCGGCAGATATTCCATATCGAAAATCTATGGGATTTGATGGTGCAGCGGTGGATAAATAATAACGATAGAACCAAAGCAGCTGTCGTAGAACATTGCCGAAGTGTCTGGGAGGGCTTCAGAGGAATAAACATATACACTACAAGCTGTGATTGATACGAATGGCGAATATACTCGTTTTTAATAAAATAAATAAGATTTGTTTAAATTAATAAATTTTACCATAATTACTATTTATTTTTACTATTTTATTTACTACTTCCGTCGTGCGGTTTCACCCGCGTTCCCGAGAGATTTTACGTTTTCCCGGGATAAAAAGTGTCCTATATGTTATCCAAATCCGTTCAGTAATTTTTACGTGAAAGAGTAACAAACATCCATCCATACCTCAGAGAAATCAACCAGATCCATACAAACAAACTTTCGCGTTTATAATATTAGTAGGAAGTAGGATTACTACTATGCACACTCTTTTATAAGAGACAAGACAATGTCCTAATCTCCGATGTTACACGAGTATTCACAAAGGTTTATGGGGTTTCGTGAAAAGTTGGTAATTATCATACCGATTGACGGCTTCTCCTTGTTATTATTATAGCTTTTAAACGCTATTATACTCTTTGCTAAATTCGACTTATAATGACATTGCGAAGCTATATGTCATGCTCCGTCGGTAAAGCAGGTTATCGCTCATTCTGATCAAACGAAAATAGATCTTAAGGTGACGAACCTTTTCCTACCCCGACTGTACATATATATTAAAATATAACTATAATATTTATTTTAAGTAAAGTGATTTCAATTATATTGAATGCCGAGCCTTTTAAGTAGAAAGTTAAATTCTTAATTGGGCGATTACACTATTGTTCCACCGAGACCCTCCTAAATCACGAGTATAACTCATATAGCCCCTTGAAGAGAGATCCTCCTTTCATTGAGAATTTAATTTCATTTTCACCCCTCTCTAGTTATGTCTTTAAGAAAAGAATGACCGAATGACTCGGTATTAAGAGATATACAGATGATCCGATAAAAAGTATTTTACGACAATATTATTTAAGGAGAATGAAGAGGAAAATGTTAATCACATATTTCTGATTTTCTTTTTTTTTAATATATGCCCTTCATTTATTGTTACCAAAAAATGTCTTACAAAGTCCATTTTTTTAACGAAAATAGAGGTTAAATAAACTAAAATCGCCTAGTGGACAGAGACATTAATGTATCGCTTAAATTCTATACAGGATATTTTAACAGTACGATCGATAGAGATATATTTTCGAGATTTGTGAAGTATATAATTTCGACCTAGCTTCTATGAGCCTCTTGTAACGTTGTGATTCGTAACTGATTAAACGTAAATGAATCACGGCACAAATACACAAATAAATACATTTAATTCCACTACAACTGTACGCACTGTACCAAGATACTGCACAAGCACCTTTTTTAAAAATTAAAATCGTCGTTTGTGGTATTTACAAGAACCTAACGTAAACTACGTTAATAAATTAAACATACATTGTTTGTTATCATGGTAATTATGAGTGGTAACTACATATGTATAATACTACTACATGATTAAAGTATAAAATATATGCAAAATTTATAAATTTAAGATTCATTCACAATTCATACCCTCAGTGAAAAACGAATCTCATCGAAATATATATTCCTTAAATAAAACCTAACCCAAACTACTTTATTCACGTTTCCCTGCTCTTTTCGAGACCTGAGCAGGTCCTACATATTCAACGTTGGAGATAAGAAATCTTATATTATAACAATAATATTTCGATTGGTGCCTTTATTTCGGCTTTAAAAATTTATAATCAAATTGTAATATAAATATTATCTCTTTCCCTAAACATCAACTTAGATATTTCTGTGTATAAGTCCAACGGTCCAATACGGACGGTAATAGTTACTTATTAGTGAAAAGGATGTATCAGCAGGCAAATGTACCATTGTTAGTCAAAGATCTCCTTTTTATTTAAAAAGAAGATTTGTAACCTTTTTCTAAACTCCGCTTTCTTGCAGTTTTCACAAAATAAATGCAGGTTTCAATCTCAAATCAAATCAAAATTTGTTCTATGCATGTAGTCTTTCTCGAGAACTTTTGCCGGCAAGTACATTTAACAGGATTACATTAAATGTCCAGCTAACATAGATTCGAAACTTAGGTTCTACAAAGAAGAACCGGCGAACTCAACAGTTAAAAAAAAATCTACAGTTAAAGACCAACTATGTCATATTTAGCTAATTTAATACTTTGATGTACAGCTTAATATACATTTTTATATACTTCGTGGTAGATCTTTGTACCGTCTGGGTAGGTACCACACACTCAGCACATATTCTACCACCAAGCAGCAATAGTAAGTATTTTTGTATTCCGATTTGAAAGGTGAGGGAGACAAGGGAAATAATATTAAAATTGGTGGCGCATTGGACATGTCAAAAATGGTTAAAATTTCGTTTGGTGCCAATGTCTATAGGCATTGGTGACCACCTACTATAAGGTGGCTCAATTGCCCGTTCGCCTACCGATGCCATAAAAGAAAATACAAAAGAGGCTCATAATTAACTATTTATTAGATTTTTAACTAAGGTTGTGATACGATTATTGTTTTAATAAAAAGTCTTAACGGAAACCATTACCTAATTAAAGTAACCAATAATTTCAATTAGCCAAATCGAAATTAAATTATAAAATAGTTTTAAAACAATGTATCCTAATTGTCATGCATCTCAGAATTTCGTCCAGTGCTTTAAATCTATTAGACTGGTATTACTTTGAGTATCTAACTTGTCCTAACTCGGTACTCGTGTAACTTGAAACTAAGTTGGGAAGTCTTCCAATTCTAAACGTACAGGTGAGTTCGTGTCTTGAATACAAAAGTAATTAGAGATTAATAGAGACTTGTTGATAAACTGTAACTCCTCCCGATATTATCTCTTGCTTGGGAATATCTTAAACATAACGATTCAATTAATTCTTAAATATTGATTTCTCTAACTCATTGATTTGGTTTTACTTGGCCCAATGTTGGACCCACATAAGTGATTGGGTATTTCTTGTGAGATATTCAGTAGCAGT
Organism: Vanessa tameamea; assembly: GCF_037043105.1. Lineage (NCBI taxonomy): Eukaryota > Metazoa > Arthropoda > Insecta > Lepidoptera > Nymphalidae > Vanessa > Vanessa tameamea. The sequence continues at coordinate 5,516,324 of NC_087322.1, forward strand.
TCAGAGTTAGAAAGTATAATACTTCTCTGCTGTGGGAAATACATAGTCGTTGTTTTAGGCCTGATCTCTCTCCGGTTTTGTCGAATTTCTGTACCATACGAGTAGAAATAAGGAGTGTAAATGCATTTGCACACACCCTTGTGCCAGTATTCCCCGCCTTGGCTGCATCGGTTAAATGGTCATCATTACTACTAAGCCTATGGCAATCTATAGCTGGCTACACGCCTAAACCAAGGTATTCCAGTAAGCGAAGGTTCCAGATCCTTATTTGGTCGAACTTTACCATTCTATTAGGACCTGTTACCTTCTTCCGATCAATTTTACAGTTACTTACAAAATTAACTTTGAACTTTTCAGATTTCAAACAAATTATAATATTATAAAAACTTTTCATATAAGTTCATATCAAAACAATCATATTCTTATAAAACGCCTTATTTTTAAGCTATAAAATCATACTCATTTTAGTTTTTTTCTGGATTCACTCGAAAAATTAAAAATCCATTCGAAAAGAAACTATGACATGACGATAGTTTGTATTACAAGGAGAATTATAAGTAAAGTGGCACACTAAATTTTTATGATGAATATTTTTGGGACATTAGCGTCAATCTTCTGTAATTCCGGACGTTTTCAAAGTGAGCGTTGTCAAAACAATTCATATGTAATACACGACAACGCAATATCAAAGATTATCAGGACATCAAATTGTCTTACTAATAATAAAAAATATCGTGAGCAACAATAATTTTACCAAATAATTTCGAGAAGGCAAGGAGTGATGGGTGTGTTAGGTGACATTTACTATTACATCTTAACTCAATACAATTAATCATGTTCCAGATCTAAATACGTACGCAAAACAGCACCTGGTCTTTACATTGCAACATCACAAAGGACCCAATCTCAATCTTCGCGAGACTAATCCAATCGAAGGCACAATAAGATCAAATTGCTTAGAGCTAACATCGCACGTTATTGCCACTAAATCTTTCACTCCGGAATACACAACCTTCGTATACACCCCGCGGCTATTGCTTTAGGCCTTTTATATACATTTAGCAATCGATGCTTTTCCATTCGCGGGTCAATGTGCACGCTAAATATTTGTTTTATCTGGTGCTTTTGCACTCTTTATTGCTTTGTTAACAAATAGTTTAGTATTTTTAGCTCAAATATATTATTTTTTTCATTTATCCTTTATTCATGTTCATTTCGTGACAAAACCAGATATCGATTACTATTGATAGTCTCAACGCACTAGTTGCTTAAGCTCGTAGATACTTATAGTTTGTTCTTCAAAGTGTCATTCTTCAGACAAACTTTGCACTGAAAACGCCTTAATAGATATTTCTAAACTACTAAATTGAGAACTCGCTGATGTAAGTTACGTCAGTAATATCATATTTAAATGGAATGATCACTTATGTTGTAGTAAATACTAATTTATTAAGTCATCTGTAAAAGGTGCATAGAGTTTATTTTCACAATCATTTAAGTATTTGAGTTTCATTTATTTTTAGCTTACGTTACTTTTACTAAAAATCTAGGATGATATTTTTTTAAATTTGTAATAGGAAAATAGACGGTTAATGGATTCCCTACATCGCCAAAAAAAATTGGCACTGTAGAAAATATTAATCAGCTTTTATATCATTGCACCACTACCATTGAAAACTAAGATGTTATGTCCCTTGTGCCTGTAGTTACACTAGTACACTCATCCTACAAACCAGAACACAACAATACTAAATATTACATATGAATGGGTCAGTATCTACACAGACGGGCTTTGCACAAAGCTGTATCATCTAGAAATAATATTATATTAATGATTATTTTAATATTAAGATCAATCACCCCTGGCTATTCAAACTCAGGTGGCGGTATCTTGGCATTTGATGGGCGAGGCTCAAATAAATTCGCACCCACACTCATTCCAATCACGTACCGCCGAATTTGTCATATTGGATTTCGGAGGCGGACGCGTCATACGTCCTCCCTTCCTGTCACGACGCGAAAATGAAAACATGTATTTTTTTGAAACAGACAAGTATAGACCATGAATTCATAGCCATAAATGCCATTTTATAAAAAGCATCTTAACGTCATGGAAAAATATCACAATTTTGTTTAAAATACTTTGATAATGGAAACGAGGAATTTGTTTTTCTAACTTGTAAGGACGAAAGTTTTTAAAGATTTAGATTACTTATTCGACTTTTGTTCAAATTAGTATTTTGTGACAGAAAAATCTTTTGATTTTAATATCAAATCATTGCTCTTCGGTCTTTCTATATTTACGAGAAAACAGTAAAACAAACAAATGTCATACGATCTTGTTTCTGTTCTTTGTATGAATACTTAGAATTTACAATACAGAGATCTCATAAAAGCTAAATATCAAACACTACGCTAACTCAAATACAAGTAGATTTTATACTAAATTGATAAATTTTATTCAAATTCTGTTCAACCATCGAATTCCATGAAATTAAATCATTCGACGACGTTATATTAAAATTCATATTCATACGACTGACGAGAAGTATTCCATTTCATTTAATTCGATATTGCTAAAATATTTTCACAGAATAATATAAGCCTTTATAAATTGTAACCCAATACTTTACGGCTATAAAACGATGACATCGACAATTTCACCCTCCAAGGAATTGGAATTTTACATCTGTTCAACCAAATCTGACGTCCTAACTTATAAATGTGAACCGATATGATAAAATATTTTTATCATAAATGTCCCAAACGCAGTCTTAATAAAAGTAAGTAGATATAGTATTTTTTAGTCATGAGGCCCAGTTCGGTCCTGTTCATAAAACATATCATAATAAAAAGTTTTGAACCCACGGGGTATAAAACCGCAAGAGCGTCACTGAAATTTAAAGTGTTTAATTTGTTTTTATAATTCATCTCATACTCGGCTATGAATAAAATACTCGATTATGTTCTTTCTCATTTATAACCCAGAGTTGAAAAGCGAATTGGAATTTAGCGAGTTGCAACACTTATTTTAAGGACAAGAGAGACTTATGTGGTTACCTTCGAATTTTATTTAAAGAACGTAGAAATAAAGGATATCTAATGTTATAATGTTAGTAATTATTTTTCCAAAACGCATATTAATCAAATGCTTACTTGAAAAACGTAGAGAAATATATTCATAAAGATACATCTGCAAGGAATTTTAAACTCAATCAAGAAAAATCAAAATGCGGAAAATAGAAGGGTCTCTAACGGAGGGTTAAATCGTGTTATCGATTCGTTTTTATGAGTTCTGCTGACGTTTCCACTTTTTAACCGATATACTGATCTCATTTGGTCCAATGAACTCCTTAAATACAATACGAATATACAATGCATTGAATCAGCATAAGAAAGCATTTCGTATTTACCAAAATATCAGAGCGGACTAAAATAAAAGCAAATATGGAAAAACCCGGAGTGTAAGCAAAGAGTAGTGTTTAAATAACTCTCATTTGAATATTTTCATAGCATCCTCTTTTGTACGTATTTTAATTAAAATACGCTAGCTTATTTTAAAAATACGGTCTAAAGCATGAACCACTCTAACATGACAATAGTAGATGACATACTCATGAAGCTACAATCGGCTACCAACAACAAACCTTTAAAAGAGGCGCAAATTGTTCAACTAGTCTATCGACTGATTGTAAAACTGGTCTATAAACAAATCGCCTGATCGGTGCAAGTGCAACAAAAGATATAGTAAACAAGTTAGAACTGTCCCCAATACTCATTATTAGGGTATTTTTTCGCATGCTCACCCTTGATAAATTCCTGACGTAGAAGATACGGGAGGGGAGATGGGAGATAACAAGCGCATTATCGAAATACCTATGTCGTATTAAAGCAGAAAAACTGACTTTAATTGAGATTTATAGCCAAAGACTTATAGAACGTAACAAAAAAAATCGAATGCTCGATGGCTTTTACAAATACAATTTCATCAAAACTCAAAGTATACTTATTTCAAATAAAGTAGTTTATTAATAAATTAGTTCATTATGTTTTTTTTTATACATTCAACTATAGTTGAGATTAATCCAAGTACTATCATAAATTATAACCTTACATAAACGTAATATTCTCATATCGAAATTATATTAGTCTGAACTTTGATCGGATTACCTAATCGCGGAAAGGTAACGGCCTATCCGAAAATTATGGTCCCATTAAATAAACATATTACGTCCCGCGAATTCCTCATAAAATACAACATATTGAACGGTATATTGTTTCTTAGCATCGACCATTACTAGGGTTGTGGGGATCGGGCACATTTCGTTTTGAATCTTTATTGAAATTCTGCAAACGACTAAGTTTCCAATCTTTCGGGCGGAATGCGAAAACTGGCAAATGAAACTCAAAGAGCTCACTGATATTATTGGCTTCTTTCAACCATAGATATGAATTAAATTTACGTTTGAGTGCTCCTTATAAAATAATCACCACAAGAATATATTATTCTCTACTTAGTTTGAGCTATGATTTGCGAAGTATTAGAACTGGCTACTACACTAAAGGTTTCGATTCCTGCACATGAAAAACATATGTATTGTTCATGTATTTAACTGTTGTTGTTTTTTTATGGTCTATGTATTAGTGTTGTTCTTGTATTCGCAACCTAAGATTACCTTAGTAGCAGTCCTTGAACTCGGAGCCAAATTTTTACACTAGACACTATGACAAGTATAATCACTTTTTACACAGACCACAGGATCTAAGAATAGTATCCTTGTGTCTTTCATTACTGGTGGCTGGTAAGCAAATAGGCGAGCCTATAGAAATACCTAGTAGATTATCATATTTACACACATCTAAATTAAATATATTGATACTATGATATTAGTTAAAATACAACTAATTATCATTCACCTAAACAATGTAATACTAACTCAACAAACATAGACCGTAGTTCACTACAATCAAACTTCAAGGTACAAATCCCTTGGCGTAGGGTAAGTCACCATCAGTTCTATATCACCCCTATTGCACCCTTGAAGGTTTGTATTGAAATTTTAAAGCACGTGTGTGTCACAATGCTTGGTTTGACATCGATCACTTTGCATTGCGCGTGTATAAAACTAGCGACACTAAAAATGAGCTAACATTTCATTCCCTAATACGGGATGACTATAATACAGAAGTCATTAATTCATACAGCACGACGATAACATCTTTACTAATATTATAAATCCGAAAGTAAATCTGTCTGTTGGTACCTTTTCGTCTTCTTTAAAATGCAAAATTTTTGGTCAAATTAATTCTTAGATATATATGTTACTGTAAAAGCTCGAACTATGGTAAATCTTAAGATTTTCCAGTAAAACCTAAGATTTACCGATTATGAATGGTAAATGTTCATAAAACTTTGGGATTCGAAATTTTACCATCATTCACTTGTTGAATCTTAGGATTTACATGTTAGGTTAGGTTAGGTTGGAATTGTAAAAGTCCGAAAAAGTCGTCCTTTTATAATAAATACTTACATTTACCAACTCATGTCGGTAAATCTTAGGTTTTACTGGAAAATCTTAAGATTTGCCTTAGTTCGAGCTTTTACAGTACTTAACATATACATCAAATACTTTGCTGTTGTTTTTATTTTTTGCAAAAAGAAAATAAATGTTATACTGACACAATTATATTATTACATATAATTTATAATTTTGCATTATTTATAATGAATATAAATACATGAAGGTTATTTAAACCTCGCTAAGACCTCAGAGGGTTCAATGTCGAGTATCCCTGAGCTCAGACTGAGCAAAGAGGGCGTTAAGAGCCAAGAGGTAACCCTTTCGCCCTTGTCCATTTAAGGGTGTTTTAAGATACACCTCAACAATCTTTAAATTTTTAATTTAGCAATCGTTTTAAAAGAATACATATTAAACAGAGTTCAGTTCCCTGGACTAGAATATTCTTAAAATACCTTACTATGATATTGTTTTACAAAAAGTAAATACTATCAAATATCACTCAACTTATCCTCATATTTTTTTGCAGAGACGTCGTCAGGGGTACAGAAAAGATTCATTTTCGGTATAACTAATACTTGTCCCTTAATACGCGGCCGAAGCAGCGGGCAGAAATTAGTTCAACAATAAAACTACCTTCAAATTTATAAATGTATATCTGACTCTATTTAACATCAACAAGATGTCTTATTATTCCGAATCGTTTCATATTATTCTCAATGTCACAACGATAAAATGTTAAAGCTGGCTCAGAGCGTTTTGATTGGTCCACGAGTGTCACATGTCAGGGAGACGAATGGAAGCGCGTTCTAATTTCGAACAAGCAACCATTATTACAAACTACTGGTATATTTTTTAATAAGGGTCTATGTTTATTGCCAGAGATTTGATTAACAAATCCTTATAAAAATTAAAATACTTAAAAACTTAATTATAACTTGAACTTTTGAGCATGGAAAAATTTAATATTTTTAAAACGTCCGATAATCGCAATACTTAAATAATTAAAAATGAATAACTTATTCGGCCTAAGAATTGCAATTATCGAAGTATTAACTAATTAAAAAGTTTAGGTATGCCAAATCTAATTTGCCCCTCATTCATTTGTGATTAACGAATTCATGAAGAGTGCTGTCAAAATGGATTTTTATTAAGTCTCCCTCAGTCAATTTTACAATCGAATAAACAATCTCTCGTTTATTTTTACAGCTTAATAAACATACAACATATGTATTTACATTATAGATTCTCAGCATTTACTAAAATCGATGTAATAACATTTAAATAGAATTGAATTTAAGAGCCGAAATGGCCCAGTGGTTACAACGCGAACATATTAACCGATGATTGCGGGTTTAAACCTAGGCAAGCACCGCTGAATTTTCATGTGCTTAATTTGTGTTTATACTTCATCTCGAGCTCGGCGGTGAAGGAAGACATCGTGAGGAAACCTGCATGTGTCTAATTTTAACAAAATTCTGTCACATGTGAATTCACCAACCATTGGAGCAGCGTGGTGGAATATGCTCCCAACCTTCTCCTCAAAGGGAGAGGAGGCCTTAGACCAGCAGTGGGAAATTTACAGGCTGTTACTATAAATAGAGTTGATTGCACTTTCTTATTCGCATTAACAGTCGTAATAAATAATACCAACTATGTAACTGAATGACGTATTTTCAACAATGTCTTTGTGAATTCAATTAGTAAGATAACCTTGTACCGAAAGGACACAAGTGCATACTGCGAATTTGGGAGAAACTTCGTAGTCGTATATCCGTTGCGTAACGAACCGTAGCAGTTTCCGACGCAACAATCTTATTTGCAAACTAGAACTTTGACAATTTTCTAAATTTTGTGAACTTATTTAAATTTTTAAATACACTTTATTTTTTTTACCGACTTCAAAAAAGAAAGAGGTTAATACGGATGTATTCTTTTTTATGTTTTTTATGTCAGAACTCTTTCATTTGTCAAGGGATATCTATATTTTTATATCTATATATTTTTTTATTTCTATATTTTTATATTTATATCTATATTTTTCAGACTTTCGGCCTGTAGAAAAACTGATGTCTAAGACTTAATCCGGGTAAAAACTAATTTGAATTTTCATGCTTTTTAATATATATTATTTTAATATCTCCTACAGTCTGCATATATCAGATGTATGTCACTGCGTCTTATAGTAGGACAATAAAGGTGTTTACTTACTGCATTCGAAAATTGTAGTATTTGACCTACATGAATTGTTAAATATGATTGCTATTGAAACTTCTTCCTCAGCGATTCTGTCCCTATTCCTCAAAAATGTTTAAATACATAAATACCAACTATCTATTCTTAGTAAATGTTATGATTTTTTTATGAATCACGTTATAATTATCTTTAAGATTGTTTACAGGTAATAAAATTAAACCCTTAAGTTGTCTACACTTATAGTTAGTAATAAGTAGATTTGGTTTGTTTGAAGCGTACGGCCGTTATATAAACTTAACCGAGGGCAAATCCTAATCCAGCCACCTAGAAAGTTCTATCGTCCTGTCTGAAACCTATAGTTTGAAACATCGGTGTAAATCGCTAAGTAATTCTATCAGACAGATCGAGCTGTTCCGTGGGATGATACAAAAGCAGTACTTACTTTATAGTTAACTAGTAACTCGGCCCGGCTTCGCACGGGTGCAATTTATCAATAAAGAAAATTATATACTCTGGATGGTACATTCAATATCATAAATCATAATAATACACTCGTATTTGTATGATGACAATAATAATATAAAATTTGGTCTATGAAACTTAGATTTTCGTTAATCAGTTAAGTATTATCCCCTTAATGGTCTGAATTTCTAGATGAATGCCTGCAGCTTATTTCATGGTACTGCTTCAATGCAAGCAATCCATCAAGGATGCACATGTGTGACGTATCAGAATTGCATCTGATGCAGGTTAGCTCATGTTTTACTTAACCTTTGAGCATGAGACGAATTACAACACGAATAGAAAATCACGATAGCCCAGTGATGTTTGTTCGAATTTAATCTGTGACTTTCAGCTAATTTTCATTCAACTTTTTTCTTAATAACATATTTTCATATAAAAATTCGTTATAATTGGCCCTTAATGTAAATATTTATAATTTTAGAATTATTTCTATGTATAAGGTTAACAACATAGTTGTCACCTAAGTTAGAATAGCTTAATAATCAGTGGTCACGACGAATCCTGAACAAACAGTATAGTTTAAACTTTGCATGTTAAGGGACTGTAACGAACCGAGAATAAGTTCGCCGGCTAATTTTGTTTGTTCTTTGTGCCTCCTAAATGCTAGCGATGATATTGCTCTTTTAAATGTAATTGCTCACAAAAAATATCAGGCGCTTAAACGTTGTCCTTCATTAGTTTATTGCGGAAGCTGTCTTACCTGAAACAAAAAATAATTAATAAATTAAATTGAGTTAATTATATGTTTTGACATAGATAAAAGGCTTATAACATTATAAAAGATCAAATATATTATAATTAAAAATCGTGTAAATCGTTTAATTTTATTCATTAATTTTGTAACGAACGAGAATCGCTTTAAATTTTAGCTTTTTTCCAGCAGAAAAATTTAGAAGCGTCAAATGTCTTGGATTTCATGGTCAAGATAAATAAATTTAGTCGAAGATTACTAAGCAAGAGCAAGACAACAATAGAAATTAGAGGCGCCATTCATGAAAACCCTTAAAACGCGATACTAGATTGTTCCCTCGGGAAATTATGGACTTAGCACCTGACGAGGCTCAAATTTTAATGTTACCGACGCCCTTCTCTTAACACTTCGGAATAAATTAACATATTATGTTGAAGTTCTTATGCACTTGCTCAAAATCTTTTAAGCAAATTATCTGTATATTAGACTGTTGCCGGTTTGTTCCTCTGTATACTTTTGCTTACTTGTGCTGCTGAGTAATAGTGAAGTCCTGATTGATTTCCAAAGGGGAGACCATTCTCAAGGGAGACTAGCCAGCACATATTATAATGCACACGCGTGTATGCAAACTCTAGTGCACTCTCTATTCCCTCACTCTTATAATTCGATGGGATGGCATATTTGACAAAACCAAAACGAATTCAGGCGCAGGAAAACTGCTTTACGTGACTAGCTGCTTTATTTAACCGATCCGGGACTTGGACACAAGACTGCAAGACCTGCGCTCTGTAAGGTGTCTACCTGGATCGACGAAGGAGTCATAGTATAAACTTTTAAGAAAAAAATAAAGAATCTTAAAGTGGTTAATTCTGTGAAATCTACTGGGTACAAAATACAACATCATTTTTATCTTAATTCTCAAGACGTAGCGTTGGAACCTTAGAGTTCTCATTTAAATCCGCCACAGGCTGAGAGCGTTCCCGTTTCTATGAGCCTTACAATCGACATTGCGAGATCTCACCGCAACCCAAATCACTATTCAGGGATAAGATATTGTTGCAATTTTTAAGATCAACGACCCCATATTACGTAGAAATTGTAATCTAACTAACGAAAATTATTTATAAATTGACATTAATAATATAATAATAATTTGTGTAACAGAAGTAATCATAAATATTTAATAATCATGATAGATTTCATATGATAGGATGCCTTTTATATAAATTCAGAAACAGCCCGAAAATATGTCAATTAGATAAAGACTCTTGCTATAAGCCCCTTGAGCGTATTCTACCAAGTGCCCGTTGATTGACACAAATGTAGTAGTATTTCATCCGATACATGGAGATTATCCTACCAATAGGAGAGTTTCTTACCACCAGTAAGAGACGTATTTTTAACGCAAATCAATTAAATATCGAAAATTCGTCAATCCTTCGCCACAGAACTCATCCGCCCAGAGATATTATATCTCGATTTAATATTTTAATATTTCAGGTACCAAAACATACTGCTGCAGGCATATTTTATTACAAGCAAAAATTAAAAGAAAATGATAACGCCTACTCGTTTATTTATAAAAATACAGTAACGCAGTGTAAGTGTAATTTTTTATCACTAGGCGCTTTATTATTTGGATATTTTGATATCGGTCACCCTACACGGGATATCCTTGTTTCATGCAAGACTATTTCTATTATTGACATATTTTTTTAAAGCGAATTATTTTATCTCACGCGTGTCTTATATATATTCTTGTGGGTACGATAATTTAGATTCGTGTATTTCTTGTTGTTATCGGACAAGTTAAAATTAAAATCTGTACATTTTTAGGCTTGCAACGAATATTCGGTTGCTATTCGGTATTCGGCCTATTAGGCTGCTTTTATTATATTCGGTCGAATACCGAATAATTAAGTAATATATTTTGTTATAGGGAGATAATTGGTTAAATGAAAAAATATTGATTCATTACGTATGTATTCATCTTTTCATTTTTCTTATAATAATTTAAGTAGTCATTGGTACATAACACAGGTACATAATGATCTTATGTATTAGAAAAGTTAAGGATTCTATGTAAGTATTTGAATTATTGTCGTAATCAAAATTTAGAAGGGTAAGGTTTTTATTTCTTTTATAATCATTTAAGAAGTCCTCGGTACATAAAACAGGTACATAATCATATTCTATATTAGAAAAGTTAAGAATTTTTCTACGTCTATACAAGTTTTGGCGCTAAAATCCGGGTTTGCCTTATATTCGGCTACTATATACTGCCGAATATACTATTCGTTGCAAGCTTAGCACATTTTCTTTTTAAGTAAACAGTAACTTTTGTAAAAAAAAAACAGTATGTTATCTTACTTCAAAAAACCACTTATGTTTAAATTGACAAATAAATTGCAATAATTACAACAATATCTTTCAACCGTACTTGATCCAAGACACGATGAACTACATCATGTATCCTTATCTCGTCTGGACGGAGATGCTTAGCGTTACAAATTACTGTTGGTCCCGAGGGCTTGCTCACGTCTTTCGAATTCAACTTGACGCAACTATGTGAATATTTACAAACTTCCCGAAAGACCTTTAGTCTTAGCTCGTTTAGACAACTTGTCTCTGCTGCGGTCCTTGTCACGTACTTAACAATTTGCGTCGGCTGTCGCAAGATTCATGCTCATCCTTTGAATTCATAACAAAATGTTGACTATATCTAAATTTTCAATATTAAACAATATCTTATTTTTTAATTCCACAAAATTGTTTCTGAAAAAAATATTTTGGTGTATATTGTCTCATAATCGTATATTATTCGTTCATAAATGAAATGAATATTGAGGGGGTGTGGCGTCCCCCTAAAATCAAAATATACGAAAATCCTTTTCTCCCCCACTTTTGTGCACATCTACATTAAAAAACGAGGGTCTGCTTTGAATGTTAAGTCCATGTCTTATAGTTTAAGCTGTGTATGAGCAGTGAGCAGGTAAGTCGCGTAGACAACACTTAAGTTTTTTTAAAGGTAGTGTGACTAGCAAGCAGGCCATCCGATGGTAAGTAGTTAGGCTCATAGAGATTAAATTATTTAAATATTTAAAATGTTCTCAGCCCTTCTAATATTATAAAAAGACTTAGCTGAAATCAAATTAAAACAAAGTATTTTTTATTTGGATACCCAAATCCTGCCAATGCACTTTTGAATCGTAATTTTACAAAATAAAATTTTATAACAAGCTATTTCCTGTTCGGAATGTAGTTCATTGCTAATAATTGGTATGACTTAAAAATGTTTTAAAAGCTTTCCTCAAGAAACCGTACTTAGTAACAACACTAACCAAAGAATTAATTTATTAAGTAAATGTAAAATTGGAAGATGTATTGTAATAAATATCTTACGTCTCTTTCTCGGCTTAACTGTTAGGTGGATTTTACCTCCATTATCGAAGAATGTTAAATTTATGATTCATGTTGTCGCACCTATAATTTTGCATAGAAACCTCATAATAACGGTTTCGGACCGTAAAAATATGAGCACCATATAATACAAAAAAAAAACAGTAAATTATTAACGAAGTAAATATATGATCGTCCATAAAAATCGATTATATTATTTATGAGGAAAAGATATCATTTTATATTTAGCTTGTTTACAGACTTTTAAGATGATTTACAGTAATATATTTAACTAGCTAAACCCAGAATTTTTCCTGCCTGTATACCTATGTCGTATACATACCGAACTATATCAAATTTTAATAAAACTGAGCTTATAATCGTATGGATTGACTGAATGTATTCAAAGCTACGGCAACGGAACGCTTGATTTAATATTAGATATATGATTTACTTAAATTCTCTGAAAAATATCGGAAAATAATATTTCTTTATAACATTACTCATACAAAGCTGATGAAATAGCGAACGCAAAATAAAACAGAACAGAGTAAGCTATTTGATATGAACCCAGCTGAAAGCCGTATTAAAGTTAAGCTATAAAGAACTGTGGTTCATTTTGTATTTTGTGTGCATGTAGTCATAGATAATATGCTGCAGAACGACCGGTGTTTATGAATAAAATATAACAATTCGTAGTACAGCGGCCACGCTTGCCTTGCTTGCTTGGGATGTGGTGAGTGCATCCTATACTTGAAATCTCTAGACGAAACAAGTATTAGTCATGGAATACTAATAACAATGAAATGATTTGATGAGTTATGATAATGATCAGTTCGCCTCATTCGTTAAAGTCCAATGTTATTACTTTTAACAAAACCATTATTATTAAGCAGAGGGACCCGATATTTTTAATTAAAGCATCTTATCCGAAGGAATTGACATGTAATTAATTTGTATTTATATTTAATTTCGTACTCGACCGTAAAGGCGAACATGAAAACGTCAATGAAAATCTTCGAGACGTCCATCTTTCCACATCAAGCAGTGTGGCGTCCTAAGTATCAACCATTCGCTCAACAGGAGAGAAGGACTTAGCGCCACAGGAAGACATATTTTAAGACATGAACAGATAAAGATGATATGCAAAATTTATAAACGTCATAAATGAAGGTATTATGTTCACATATTTTGTCCTTTTAAAGTTGTCTGAAAAAGCCCAAAAATGAAAATAATCTGGGTAAACAAGTGTTATATTCATGAGGTGTATCGCATTTCATATGTATAAAAGTGTTATGAACACATAAGTCCACAAATTTTACTTAAAATTTTCGAATTATTAATCTAATCCATACATTCAAATATCTCCAAGATCTGAGTCTTGTAAGACCAAACGCGGTTATTAACAAAGTAATCGGTTGTTTTCATTGCAATTGTATAGTCTTATATATTGTTACATATAGCTAAATATCCAAATAATCTTGCTAATTTATATATGCGTAAGAGAAGATGGAATGAAGTTTGGTTTGTTACTCAATCACGCCAGAACGGCTGAACGGATCTGAATAAAATTTAGCCCAGAGAAAGATTATAGTCTGGAATGGCACACGAGTTATTTATAACCCTAACACTAGCACATTTCAATCTCCCCTCAAATTCAAGCGAAGTTACGAGAACTGGTATGAACTAAAAATTAATATTTCTTTGTCCTATAAAACTCAACTATTTAGTAGTTATTACAGGCACTTGCTTTTTACTAAATTTTCAAAGGTTATTAATACTTTATGTTAAAATACCATCAATACACAATTAGATGACGGGCGGATTATATCGGATAATTGTTACTAAAATAATTTAAAGAGGCTTTACGACGCGTGCCGGCCATTTGCTAGCAATTTATAAAAGAGAATATACTATACTATAAAATCATAAGATTTAGATAAAGTTGTTAATCCATGAAAGCCATTATTCATCATATAAATTAGTCTTTATAGCTTTATATAAAACGCCTTAAGTGTTCCGATATTTTTTATTCTAAAAGATAAGCGAGGCGTTCAAGTGCGATAAACTTACAAAGATTCTAACATAAGCTTTATTATTAAATCGAAACAATGAGATATACATGTATACAATATTTATATGATAAATAATAATTTATACTATAATATTGTGTACTTCAATGTCGGCAATGAAAAAAGAAATTTAATATATTAAATAAGTTAAAATAAAAGATACACGGTTCCCTTTAAATATATAAGGCCAATAAATGTTCTAAATCCAATAAACTTTTTTCTCATTCAATGCAACGTCCCTGAAATTAACGTTATTGAACTAATCTCAAATCGAATCGCGTTTTCATCAAAGCCAGTGTACCTACTCGTGGACCCTAACTAGAATCCCCACAACTAAATACTTATTACACCTATACTTGTTCAAGACCAGACGTTACGAGTAGCTCTTATTGCTATCAATATAAGGCTCAAAATTCGATTAAAATATTTATTTCCCAGTCCATACCACGAGAGTACCGGAGGGTGCGGGTGCATCTCTATTAATATTTTATGAAACCAACGTGTGCTGTTTAAACTGAATATCTTCAACACTGTTCGTTTTTGAATAAATTTACAATATGTTTTTTGTCGTAATTTGTTCGTGGGATTTGTTTTTTTTTTTTTTAAATAAATCTGCCTTTGTCGATACGAATGAATGATTCTCGATTAAAAAGGTTGTTGATCCCAAGGCAATGATCAGTAATTTGTAATCCTATTGTTTGTAGCAATTCGTTACAGTAAAATAATATTCACATTTTTTTATTACGTCATATTTATATGAATTATTTACATTATGGCTATAAGAAAGCACAGACCAATCATAAAAAAAATTATAGCTTCTTTAGTAATTATGATCGCATGTAATGCTTACAGCATGGAGAGATCCATTGAGCCCATACGATTAAGTGTTGATGATATGTTTTAAAAATTTTGCCCTACATTTGAACCTCACGAATTTACTTTGAAAATTTCATAAAAATGTAAAAAATAAGGATAATAATTATGAAATAAAAAAAATTATATGTATATATTTTAGATTCGTGGTACAAGTAAGATTGTTAAAGTGTACTTAAAAATATATTTTTTAACGATAAGATTAAAAATGATAAGATCTTCTATTCTGTCTCATTAATTTAAAATTTACTATGTGCGGCATTTACAATCATTGATTTTGACATCTAACGTATGACAATTCACATAACGATTCTTTGATACCGTAAGACGAACCATTCTTATATCCCGAGGCAACTCGGTCTACACCCCTTGCATGAAATTACGTAAGGTTTCGCTACAATTTTTCAATCGCCCGTCGCTCCGAGCGAAAACGCTTCAACCATCCGCTAAATTTGAAACGTTATTAATAATTTAACAAGTGATATATCGTTTAAGATATCTGTTTATTTAATACTTAGGAATGAATTATAAAAGAAGTGATGAGAATTATAATTTAATCTAATACGTAGTGATATTTGTACTGAATTAAGGGCCTGTAAATGTTCTTTTGCTGGAATAAACCCGACGAGTTTTTTTTAAGGAGAAGGATACACATGCGGCTAATTTCATCCGACACAATATACAGGCAAATGATGAACTATAAACATAAATTAAATTACATGAAAATTCCGTGATTTGAACTCAGATCAGTATCAGACAGTCGTCTGTCTTATATGGAGTATTTATTAAATGGCAAAATATCTGTCACTAGCTGATTTGTTAGCGTCACGCGATATTTTCTAATAACTAAAATAAATAATTTTGAACTCACTATGTTCCGAATGAATCTCGCTACCTCTCTTAATTGGGTCATAAAACTCATATATCATAAACTGTATTATTTTTTAACAGAAATAACTTCTTAATTGATAAATACCATTAAGTAAACCTTTTAACGTTAAAAACATCGTGTTATTAATTTAAGCCTCGTCTTACACGACCCCCAATTCTCTTAATTTGCAAGGATGTTGGAAGAGGTCGCATCTTTTAAAACAAATAATAATTATCATAATGGCCACCCCATTTTTCAGTCTTAATTTCTCAGTCAACAAAACCGTCACGCTTCGAAACAAAAGATTGATACATTCTCTCTTTTCATTAAGTTAGGAATGATAAATATTTTTACACCCCATTTCTGGGCGAACAATTTAAAACGTTAAAAAAAACTTTCATTTGGAAATATCTGGACGTGAACTGCAATGAAGTTTCGTTAATTTGAATAGTTGTGTCTATTTTAAAATGTGTACTGATTTATAAATGTGTAATACATTCTGTGACGTGATAAAATCAAAATGAAAGAATCTTTTCACAGTATTGCATTAAATGTAAAATATCTATAAAAGACATACTCAACAAAAATAATATTTTTTACATACAGTCTACATATTTATATATAATTGTTTAGTTGACAGGCAAATAGAACACCTGGTCACCAATAGCCAACATTGGTGCGGTAATATAACCATTCCTTATACCGCCAATGCGCCACTAACCTTGGAAACAAAGCTGTTGTACCTGTGATTACACTAGATCACTCACCCTTCAAACCGGAACACAAAAATACCAAGTATTACTGCTTGGCGACAGAATACATGATGAGTGGATGATACCTACCCAGATGGGCTGGCCCAAAGCCCTACTATCGAGTAAATTTATAATGCGTAGTTATGAATTTGCCGTATAGAAAAGAACATTTTTATTTTAGTTTTAGTGCCTCCATTGTAACGTAGTTTTATTATATCCTCAAAAAAACTCCCAATATCAAGTTAATTATTCCTCAAACGGATTACGGCTTTATCCCAGATTAAGTAAAACAAACCTTCAGTAATCCCTTATTGCGTAGAAATATAGCAAGTTGAAATTTTTTAAATTAATTTGTGATCAAAATAATTTTACATATGTGCTTTCTGTTTTACTTCAATCCAGACGTAGTATATCTATTATCGAAAAAAAGCAAATAGCGAACGGATAACGGTAGGTTTTAAGGCAGACTTGTCTGTACATATACTATACTTACGCCAATAAAATTCTACCGCCGAATTATATTTCTGTTTCAACAGTGAATAAGCCGGAGTAACTACTGCCAGGATTTAACATCTTAGAACACGTATTGGCGGTGCATTTAAGATGTAAGAAGTGTTTTCTATTTTTTACAGTGTTAATACCTAAGGTTGGCCACGGGATAATATGTGCATTAGGTATGCATCTAAACACGCATTAATTTACATTATGTTTATTTAAAAAAATATATAAATAAATAAAATATGACGTCACTTGCTATCTAAGGTCACAATATATATAATTTTTTTATTACTAATATTGTTTTAACTTTAAAAATTGATGGTAATTCTCGTAATTCAATCACTAAGAACGCACTGACTATAAAACATAATTTAAAAAAATACAGCATGTTAAGGACACGGCTTAGGTATATATGCAATGCAATTCCCAATTTCACTCGTTTTAAGTTCGACAATGACATAATAAGCGTGAATTTCATATTCTTGTACTTATATAAATAAATTAATATTGATATACAAACTTTAATGATAGTCATATAATTAATCCTGATGTACTAGATCCATACGATAATTACATTACATTAAAAAGGTCGTATATTACAATATAAGTGTGGCTGCACTACACACTTCAAAGACGCGTGAGAGTGCCATGCGTTTGTTAGTAAATAAAGAACAATCGTAGATTAATACGTACAAACGACTAGAGTGGTTTCCCGTGTTACTCTTAAAAGGGGAAACACTAATATAATCAATAATGGTTATTCACTTCCTGAGATATACTAATTAATTGGAAATACAGACAGACAGTTTCAATATCAATGTCAAAACATCTTTGTAACGGTTGTCTGGAGATCGTCCTCTTGGATACGAAACCTTTCAAATGATTATTTTCTACAACTATATTTTAAATATATTATAATATGGTTCTGATCGATTTTTTTTACAACAAATCGTCGAGATTTTGATTGGAACATGCTCAAAAATGCTCGATTTTCATAAAAATATTTTTTTTCCTATCATCGTATTTTAACAGCATAATATTTTTACTGCATATCACCTACGGCATGGATGTTATAAAAATGTTATTGATAAATTTTAAAATAAAGTTTAATTTTTAAAACCATCTTCCATATCAGATATTTACTAGTTTTTATGGATTGATAACCGCTTTCGTTTTGAATTCTAAAACAATGCAATAGGAAAGATTTTAACCGAGTAAATAAAATATTATAAAGGTTTTTTCACGTATACGAAAAAATTAGATAACGTGATGAGCAGCAACACTCAGTATTGTTGAGTTTCGGTTTGAAGGAAGTGAGTCAGTGTAACTACAGTTAAAAGTAACATAAAATCCTAGCTTCCAAGGCTTGTGGTGCATTGTTGATGTAAGGAGTAGTTTGTACATGGACATTTGCCTGTACGTCTTACAATGATAAAAGGGAGCAAATTTTAATCTAACTAAATTTCAGTGATGACAAAAGCTACTAAACATCAAGTGATACAGTAACTACACTTTCTATTACCAATAGATAAATTGGTACTAAACCCCTAATTACTTTTAACGATGACCGACGAAAATATAAGAAAATGCTTAGCGATCTTATCACACCGTCACCATCTGTTTCAGTTCCAATCAAATTAGGAGCGATTATCCTTAAAGGCGCTCTGCCTACGATCAATTGCCTGATCGAAGGATTAAGCTGTTTTTGTGTGCATAAAAAAAACAATTCGTAATAAAGACTTCAACAGTCTAAAGGTTTCTGGAAAAAAATCATCTATATTTCGCCTTAGGTTGACGAATACACAAATTTCATGTCTTATAATTTCTGATACATCTAACTTACAATTATTTCCCTTCATGTCACTAGGAAGAACACGATTTAAATAGCACCACAAATCACGCCATTGCAAAAACAGATTATGATAATATAATTCGTATGTTCTAGTCGTATATTTTATTGAGTTTATAATTTATAATGTATAATTTATACCGTATACTAATATATTTTTACATTATTAATAATAGACATAATATTTATTACCACTTTCAAATATATTTTTAAGATTTTATATCTTTAAAAGATCAATGGTATACGAATCGCCTCGCTATGTGAAAAGCGTGAGTTCGACAGTGACCCTCGGGCTATCGTCCCCGCTTCTAACATAAGCTTTAAGCTTAATTAAAGGGTGAAATAGAAATGACAATTCATAAAATACAGGTATTGCTAGATTTTTAAAATACAAGAATAATAAAAACGAAACATTTTTATAATACAAAGATCAATCAAGCAAATCTGTGCATATATTGTTAGTAAGAAACGTAAACTTGCAAATGCAAAAGATTTCAGACGTTCTTTCGTACATCTAATGTTTAAATATTATGTGAATATATTAGTAGACTTCGTTATAGCACGGATCGTAGTTTTATCAAACGTTTTGTGTTATTTTAATAGAAATGTATGCCTTTCTACATAAAACATAAGCTTTTTATAGACTACAAGAAATATTACGTTTCTCTCGTCAATAGCCTTAAATAAAAGCGGTGCTTTTTAGTACATTTTTTGTGTATTTTGTATTAAGTTGGCCGACTAATATGAACAAATAAAAATATTTATTACTGTAGATTATATTGTCACCAACATCCGAAGTTTGTAAAAATATTTCAGCCCAACTTGTTGGTTGAAACATTTGATCCATATCCGGTAAAGATATAAATAACCAATCATATGTGAATATAGTAACTTAAAATAAATATTATCACCCGTGAGTAATCCTGTACGCACCGAAACCCCCACGACGTCGCATACGCCATTAGCGAGGTCTACCGTAACATCTACTCTGCAAGTCCCATCGTCCACTCCCTCAAAATAAAGAGATTCACTGATGC
This sequence comes from Vanessa tameamea, assembly GCF_037043105.1. Classification (NCBI taxonomy): domain Eukaryota; kingdom Metazoa; phylum Arthropoda; class Insecta; order Lepidoptera; family Nymphalidae; genus Vanessa; species Vanessa tameamea. The sequence continues at coordinate 5,536,606 of NC_087322.1, forward strand.
CAACATACCATCCGACCAAACCAAAACCTTACGTCAAAATTTATAAAATAAAAATGTAAAAAATAGGCACGGGCAACTGTGAGCCCGTGGATGTTGTAAATAAAAAAAAAAAAAAAACATAGGTAAGGATATGTTTCACCTCGATTAGATCTAATGCTAAGTATTAATGCAATCTCAGACAAAACACGCTTGAACAGAAGATGCCTATTTACATTTGACTTGGAATTACCAGGAATATAATACTCAGGAAACATAGACACCGGAATGTCTCATACAGTTTCTGCTGTTGTGTAATTAATTTTGCAACTAGTAAGTTTTGCTTTATATAGGCCCGTCTGTGAGCACCAACTCCTCAATTATACTACTGCCGAAAATAAATAATTTGTATTGTTGTATTTTGGTTTTGAATGGTGTAATGGTTTAAATTACACAGATTCATCAGTATAATTGGAAAATTCAGACACGAGGGATATAATATCCTAGTTCCTACGATTGGTGATGTATTAATGATGTAAGGAATAGTTATTCTTTTATTATGAAAAAGGTAGGCGGACGCGCAAATGGGCTACGTGATGGTATGTGGTCATCACCGCCCATAGACAATGGCGCTGTTAGAAATATTAACTATTCAATTCATCCCCAATGCGCCACAAACCTTGGGAACTAAGATGGTATGCCCTTGTGCCTATATTTACTCTGGCTAACTCATCCTTCAAATCAGAACACGAGTACTGAGTACTGCTGTTTGGCGGTAGAATATCTGTTGAGTGGGTGGTACTTATCCAGATGGACTTGCACAAAGCCCTACCGCGAAGTAAATTTTAATAATTTAACATTCATTATTATATCATCATTGTAAGGAAAAAGTTAAGCATTGGTGCCCAATTATCATCCATATAGACAAAATGTATTCGACAATTTTCGAAGCGATTTCCAACCTCGCTTTCGTCTAAAATATTCAATTCAATATGTCATTTGTTATTCACGTGAAAAATCTAATATAAATGTATTTTCACACATTGTGACATCACTACAAACGAAATCGACAATCGTTATGTGACTTTATCTAGACCTACAGTTCTCACTTGCGATATAAAACATTTTAAAACTTTCAATCGACACAACACAAATATTCAATAGTTAAAGGAAAACTCACTACTGTGTAATATTTAAAACGAAAATATATACAATGTTATTTATAAATATTGCTATAATTATAATGATGACTCAACCCCGATAACAACAACCACTTAAGTATTTAACTGTCCTTGAAATAATTGAATACAGGGCAAAAAGTGAAGTAGGCCTTTACAAAATTGACCTTCGACCTTTCAGCCAAGGCAAATTAATTTTGATTGTGCTTGATTTTGATGTGGCAACACTTTCAGTTTATTAATAAAATGATTTAAATAATATATTTTTTTGGTTTAGTGGTGATTATTGTATATTTTATATTAAGTTGGCGGCGAATTTAAATAAATTAAAATATTTAGTATTCTAGATTGTATTGCCAACCTCTGAAAAGTTTTCAAATGTTTCAGCTCAATTTGTTGGTTGAAAACTTTGATAGATAGATCAGGTATGACATAAAAGCTTTGAATAAGTATTAATTACATATTTCTTAAAAAATCCTATTATAATTATATTTTGAGTCGAGTTGGTCCAGTGGCTAATACATCTGAATTTTAAATGAAGTTGCAAATTCAAATCCAGAGCAAACACCATTGATTTTACCCTGAATTTCTGCCCATATTCACCAACCCGCATTATAGTATCGTGGAATAAGGTCCATACCATCTCTTCGTGAGAAGGCTATTACTTTTATATTTTACAAATATAATACCTGATTTTATCACAAAATATACAGCAAATTAAAAGCGTCCAATTATTACGATCAGAATTTTCATATGGAACTAAGTTATTTTAAAGTTGACATATATCGTGTTAAATTCAAGTACATATTAACCCCTTAAACCGAAGGGTTATTTGAATAATCCCCCGACCAATCGAACCCATCACTATAAACGAAAACAGAGCAGTGTAAAGTTTCCAATGCACGTTTTACTTCTTTTGAATATTCAAATACGAAATGCGAGCGAGTAATGGTTAGTTAGATCAAAAATGGATTCGGTGCTGGCAGGGGACATTAATTCTCGATAGTATCGCGTTACGTGGATGCTACTCAGTATCTAAAACGTGATCTTAATATTGATTCAAATTGGCGGTGACTTTATATTAGTTAGGTAACAGGAGAACAAACATGTAGATAATATATTTGACGATTTAACGTGAAACGATAGAGTTGAATTAACGAATTTATTTATGTTTTGTTTTGGATCTTTGATATTATGTTTATTTTTAATGATATTTATGTTCCTATAGAAACGCCTTATTTGTATAAATATTTCTTCGATAAATTCCTAAATTTTGCGTATATAATTCTGTATACAAGTAAAATTATGTAATTGTCCATTTTGTTGCTCTCGTAATCATCAATATTTATACTACAGGTGAAATATATTTAATGAAACATTATATTCAAAATATACGTATTGATAATTGTTAGTAACAAACGGATACAAATCCTACAGTCATAAAACCGTATAACAAAACTTACGTATAGAAACATAGTTTTAAAGAAAATTCATACAAAACTTACTTAATACTACATACTATACCAATGTATATTACATCTTACTTGATTCGCATGACTTAAAATATTATTTAGTAATTATTATTAGCTTAGCAAATATAATAATAATTATCATCCTATTCCGCGATATGATCGACTTCTTTGTCAATTTCTTTATAAAAATCCACCCAGTATTCAAAACGTAATCAATAATAATTAAAATACAAACTTTTACACTTATACAAATATATGATATACTAGATTTTAAGACATATCAAACAATAGTATTGTAATGAAACAAGGGAAACTGAAATATAGAGCAAGTACATCATTAAATATTTACACAAGCAACGGTTCGCGGGTAAACAAATTGCGACAATTACGGAAAATATTTTATTTACAAAACACTAGAAGTTTCGTTTTAAAAAAATAAATTTATTCTCTTCTCTTATTCTTCAACTGTTAGAAATAGAGGCTCTTACCGTGATGAAAGGTTACGTGTTTACGCATTTACTTCTTTGAATGTGTTTACATTTATGGAAAATCGTGTGTTGATGTGTTTGGTACACACGAATGGAACTGAGTTTTATTCAAATAAAACGAACATCTTGTTCGAAAATATGTATGGACACTAACGTAAAACTTACATCGGAATATCTAACTACTAATTTGATAGAAGCACATTGATTTTGATTTTAATGAGAAATTATTTTAACAATAGTCAAAAACGATAGTTTCTTAAGATTTGTATGATATAAGTTAAATAGTTCATAATAATACTAGAATATTATAATACTGACTTTTTGAGTCATTTCTATTTTTCACTTAACACCTTTTTAATAATATTAGTGTGAATTTTCCTTCAAAGAGACGAAACGACTTTGTAAGTCAACTTATACTATACGCATAAATATGGGGTAAATGATTATAGTGTTTCTTAAATTACAGGCTGCGCTACCCGTAGCCCACCTTAACAGGCCTGTATAAACAAACCCGCAATAAAATTTTAGCCCAGAAAACGTTATTACGGCGAATATTTCAATGGCTACCTTTCATCTTTTCAGTTTTTCCGCAGCAATGAAAATATACTAAAAAAATCCTCAGCAAAACATGAGCTTTCATAATATTGAAGTACCAGAAAACAGTAAACGCAACTTTACCTTTATATTCAGAGATGTTTTTAATACGTCGTTTTGTTCGCACTATCATTCGTAACACTGCGTTATCACTTGACTCGGTATAATGTTTACCACGGTCAGTCCATCTAGGACATCTACTAGAACGTCTGTTTGTGTATCAACATATAGGCCGAACACCCGCGAACACCCTCCGGCCGCTGCGGAGTGACTGTTAGTGACACTCAGACCTACGGGTTCACCCCGGTGACGTCACCCTAGACCAATGGGGTGGATTTTTATACGCATGCGTGCTCCGTCAGCCGCCACGGCGCCGCTATCCAGCTCATAAGCGAAGTAGTACTGTGAGAGACTTAACACTACGTACATTGCTGGTTTGCTTAGACGATATTTTTGCATAAACGTGCACTAGCACCGATTTATGTATCGCACAGTCTTGATGTGAATCTCAATGTTTGCAATCCTAGTAAAGTGTTCTTCTGGCTATGACAGCTTTCAGACCTCCCCCGATAGGCCTTTCAAAGGACCAGCCACCATTCCACCATTCTTTTTGCGTCTGTGTATATGCCGCGCTTTTCAAATAATTGAGACGGTCGCTATATGATTTAATTTGCCCTTTTCGAAGCCGAACATTTTTACCGCGCTAGGGTGAAATTTTATAGCCATAAAAAAGTCTACTGCAATGGAAGGATTAATTACGGCTGCAGAGCGGTGGTTACGATAAAAAGTTCTGGACATGATACAGAGCGCTCACGTCAAATCAAACAGATCACGTTTTCAATTTCAATTATTTGTTAAAACATACTCAGCATTATGTAACTGATAAAATAGATACACCACATTACAATATACTTTTATTTGAGAAGGCAAGCGATCAAATATGGTAATCTTATTGTAAGGATTCACTTCGCCCATAGAATCTGTCCCTGAAACTGCTATTAATGATGCAAAGAGTCGTCAGCTAACCTCGTTAATATTCGGTCGAACGTAGTAATCACGAATAGTAAGATGATAATATTATATCTTGTGCATAATCGTATATTAGTACAAATTCCTACGTTCACTTACTGCCTCGATATCCTAATTGTTAGCTTATATAACTGTAGATTTTGAAGAGCCGAGACGGTCCAGTGTTTAGAACGCGTACATCTAAACCGATGATTGCGGGTTCAAACCCAGGCAAGCGCCACTGAATGATCATATGCTTAATTTATGTTTATGAAGGAACCTGCATGTGCGTAATTTCAACGAAATTCTGTCACATGTGAATCCAAAGTGTAAAGCCAATCCGCATTGGAGTAGCGTGGTGGAATACGCTCCTAATCTCCTCAAAGGGAGAGGAGAACTTAGCGCAGCAGTGGCAAATTTCCATGTTGCTACTATTATTATATGTATAAACCTGTGAATTTTGAGATATCGCGTTCAGATTTAAAAGTCATCCCTGTCGCCTTTCTTGGTCCTTCGTCAGATATCTTTCTGGTTCTGTTGCCGTTTTATAGAAATATGAGAGTAAGTTAAATGAGACGGAGACATCTATTATCGTTTTATAGAAATAAGAAAACTATATAAGTCCAGCTTTCAGGATCTACAATGTATTCATTTCAATATCCTAACATTATATAAAAAAGTAACTGTTAGCGTAGCTACTTCTAGATAAAGAATTCAACTCATTTAATTCTGCTTATAAAAAGAAAACCCTAATGTCAGATATATATGTCCTTCTTTTTCTTTTTTGCTCCAATCAAATACCGTTTAATAAAAGTGCAGTAACATTACACTTCATGATTAATACTCAGCGCTCAACTCGGGCATTTGGCAAAGATATTTGACACTTACCTCATGAAAAGAAATATAGAGAAAGCTTTATTTTACTAATTGTTTAACCAAACTCGGTAAATATAGCTATCGAAATAATTAAAATTGATTTTCCTTTGTTATTTTCCACACTTTAATTAAATTAATAACGAATAAAACATAGATAGATAGATACAATATACCCTATTTGAAGTGCACCTTCTAACAGATCAAATACTTGAAGAAAAAACTTTATACCCCTTTTCAAGCACAGTGTACGCACGGAGTTGTATGAGATTTGTCATAACTTTAAACGGAGAAGCAATGCGGAAAGCAAAATTTTGTATACAGATACATAATTTATACTAATATTATAAATGCGAAAGTAACTCTGTCTGTTAGCTCTTCACGCTTGAACCGGTGAACTGATTTAGATTAAATGAATATGGAGATAGTTTGAGTCCCGGGGACTATTTTTTTAATTCACCCCTCGAGGGAGTAAAATGGTGGGTTACGTTTTGTCTGTTACAGGTAAAGTTTTATAAATTTCGCGCGGGTAAGCCCGCAGGTTCAGCTAGTATTCATTAAAAAAAATATTCCTAATTCACTGGCAATGTCAACACTTCGAACTTATATACCAATTATGTACGCGCTTCTTGTAATTTTTTTATAACAAAGATTTTTGATGTAAATTCTGTTATTAGAAGTTTAGTTGTAAAATTTAGTACTTTACCAAAAATGGAATTCCGTGGAATTGAAAACAATCAATCTTACACTTATTATAAATGATTCAATGAACTATTAAAAAATATATATATCTCGCTGAGTTTATTTCGCCGGTTCTTCTCAGGTCCGACGTGTTAAATTCCAAACCGGTGGTAGATTTTTGACTATCAATAAGCAAGTGTAAACATTTCTATATTGAATAATGATTTTTGACTTTGACTATCGTTAATTCCGTCGATTACTATTAAATATAAAATATATCATAATAAATACACAGATTTTCTTCTATAATACTGTAAACAAACACACACATTTACGTGCGTTACATTTCCACGTGGCAGGTTTTAATCACACGTAGAGCATATTGATCGATAGGTTCCTATTCGTAGGATTGTAGTCTGGTGCGAGTGCTTTTTCACTCTCAATCACGATTTTCCGTCGTCCCAGCAAAGGTTCTAATTTGCCATCCGTCTCATAACAATGGCTCGAGTCCCTGAAAGGCTGCAATCTGACTGACTGACACAAGAGCGCACTAGCTAGAACGAAGGCGATGTAAGCTTATATGCCGTTATACTTATATTCCATGAAATAAAACCTCGTGCGAAAACCTTCATGTGTTGATATAAAAATTGCGACATGAATCTAAAGTCAAAATTTTCACCAATTTCAATAAATTGTGTGCAATGTAAAAAGGCACAGGTTTGATCGTGACCCTTTGGGCTAAGCTTGTACTAAAAGTGGGTCAGCCCCACTCCGAGCACAATGCACGCAACACAGCTTTAAGGTGATTACTACGCGGTAAAAAGGAATATTAGTAATTTCTTAAAATGGGGCATTGCTACTATTCGTTTAAAAAAAAATAAGAACTTGTTTACAATATTAAATCGAGAAATATATACAGGATAAGTTGCAAGTCCACGAATTAATCGAGTGATACTTAGCATAAGTGACTAATCCAATAATTTATCCTTATTCCAATCTTAGGGGTAGACTTTTAAATATTAACAATCTCAAGACAAACGAAATTAATTACCAAAGAGGTAATAAATTGCCAAAACCTATATTAACACGTTCAACCCATTCAATTTACGTTGACCAAAATTTACTCGTAGGTATAAGAGTAAATGTTAAGTTTGAAATGAATTCAACAAAGTTTAATAGCGGACTTGTATTAAATCTATTTGTTACTTCATTTCAGTTTTGAAGTATGCACGTATGGTTCAAACTGAAAAATGAAATCTTGAATGAGATTTTATAAATAAATAAATTTTATTCAAGCTTGTAAGTAATTTTAACAATCTATTTTACAACTATAAATTCACATAATCTCCAGTCCATACAAATTTAGTTTGAATATCTTTATTAATAGAAAAAGTTTATATGCGTAAAGAAATACAAAGAGTATTTCTCATAATAGCAAACATTGTTATCTTTGGCAAGGTCATTCACAATTGCCTATTTTCTCTTGGACATAATTCAAAGTAAAACCTAACATATTCTAGGTCGTTACCGATAATAATAAGTCCTGCGCGATATAACTCGACTCGAGTTTGATTTATAACGTAGTAGCTAATGTACCGAGAGCTGGCAGCCACGTTGACTAACGTGTGATTAAATCTCTCTCGTTTATACAGTTCGCTTACGAAATGTCTTGATACTTGTTAAAAGAAGAGCTCAAGATTTGTCACAAATTAAAAAAACACTAGTTAAATATTGTTACGTTTTGTCCAACTGTTTAATTACTCATTTATGTTATGTACATATATTTAGCTCATATTGTATATAAGTCATTTTATATACCTATTTATTTGTTGTTTTTTTTATATATTTTTTCTGTTTTATGGTCAGTGGTCAGCATAACCCAAAGACATCAGGACTGTACGAAATATTAAAACCCATCGTAAATTCACCATCAACCTTGAGAACTAACATTATGATATTTGTGCCAGTCGTTCACCCTTCAAACTGGAACACAGCAATACTAAAAATTGCTGTTTGGCGGTAGGCAGTAAAGTATGTGTATACCACCTGATTTATATGAAATTCATGAATTGTAGAGTTATTTCACTGTTAAATTCAAGTATTCACAAAACTTAGCCTTTAACCCTGTGGTTTAAACGTTATTCAAAACGCCTTCCAGCTCTCCTCCTATAATCTTTCATAACAATAACGCTACGGGAGGTCCGAAAGAATAAGTGTTTTTAATCTGAAATATAGTTGCCAAACCAAAGTTAATAATTTCAAGAAAATACATATAAATTTTAACTAGTAGAATACTCTGGCCTTACTTGAATGGATCCCGAGATCTATCAACAACTTTTTAATATTTTCATTAATATTTGTTATTTACAAATAAAAAATGTTTCACATAGTATAAGTTAAATATACTGGGTATTTCTTTTTAGCATCTACATATCGACCTAGCTTTAACATTATGTTTAAAATAATCTTGTAAAATGACTTTTCAAATTTGCTTGTAAAAGTTTACTTGAATAAAGAATATTTTGACTAATTGATTCTCAAAATCTCACACTTTTGACAATGGCGTAAATTGAAATATTTTAAGTCATAAAAAGATATATATATATATATATATTTATACGATATAATCGATTGCTTTGCTTCAGAACGCATTTAGTTCACTAAATACTAATAATTTGGCATTTGTAATATTAATAAGAAGTAGAATAAATAAAAGTCTACGTCAAAAATTAAAATAATTTTGAATTAGTATTTACGAGGAATATGTAACGGAAATTCAAAACGTTGAGATTTCCTCTGTTTGGTATAACAATATTAACTATTTAATTTAAATTGCCATCGATCGTGCAAAAGTCGCACGTAAAATGGAAAACTGCCAAATAAAATACTTCAAATGCAACTCCACGAAAACATGATCAGCAGAAATGTCAGATAAAAGTTTATAATATAAAGCGCTTACCGAACTCCGTTTGATTTGGGAGTTATGTAACATTTATTGTTACATCAGCGGACATTATTCAGATAAATATTGTTAAGATTAGACTGAACTAAATTGAAAATCACATGATCAACACAAATCTCGACGGAGATTATCCAACTGCGCAGAAGATACGGCACAATTATGTCCACAAACATAAATAAATTGTCCTTGCTCTGAACCTCATGTTCTTATGTAACGGCAATCAAGCGACTCAAGGAACGGGAGTGAAAAAAATAATATTTTTAAAAGAAAACTCAACAACATTTTATTAGCCCAACACGGGATCGAACTCGGATTCCGAATCTGCAATCCAAAAACGAATACAGAGATATAATAATAATCGTAAAAAAAAAAGAAATATAAATCATATAAAACACTTTATAAATTAATTGAGTAACTTTTAAATACGTGTATTCATTTTGTAATTACATAATGAGATCGAAGAGCACTCGCAAACAATTCCGCTTGCGATGTACCAAGTCATGATGAGACTTTTATACTGAAATGGAACCAGAAATTTCAGATGGCATATATAATTTGACATCATCAACATTCGACATGCTACATACAATACACAACACAGTTCATTGTTGAGAAACAAATTAATCAAATGATCAAATGCAAATAAAAAGGTAGATTCGATTGTTTCACAAAGGGCGCGGATAGTCTGCTATGGGGAGCTAATCCTAGCGACAGGTAAGCTCAGCTAATTTATCATCCCAAAACAATAGGAGGGTAGACTTTACATAGGGCGCTATGTGAAACTAGAGGGCTTGGTAAAGACCACCTAAATTATTGTTGCACTCACGCATTCACTGTGACTCAATCGGAGAGGGTGTTACTGGTTACTCTTAACGATGCGCACTTTGTGATCACATTTCGCCTGGCAGATGTGAGAAAATTTATTAAATAAATATGAAGTAAGAATAATAGCATAGAGTTTCATCAAACAAGTACATAGTATACGCGGCACACAAGGAACTAAGTATATGATTACAAGAAATATATCTACGAAATTCAATAGGATTACACTTGCATGGATTTAAAAATATCCCTCGACCAATAGGTTTTTAAGCTGCGTGTACGTCATAAAAACATTAATCATTTTTAATAAGACTTCGTATATTTTATTAGTTATAAACAATTTATTAAAATTTTGTTTTGTAGAGAAAAAGGATAGTAATAAACTTGGCATTTTTACAACCATTATTAAAATCAATTTATGACGACTTCTGTAAAATATTTAAAAAAATACATCATATCGTACTAAATTGCTACATATTATTATTAAAGTTGATTTTAGAATGTAATTCATGTTTTTAAAATCAAGCAATACGTACGTAAGGTACAATAGTTTATATTTAAAAGAAACTGTATAATTATTAAATCACAAGAAATACAATTAAGTTTAGTAAACAAAACAGAAGAGTAGATAAAAACTTAATTTTGTGATTAATAAAGTCAAACCATGTTGGAAATCTCATTGGAAAAAAAATAATGCACAATATAAAACCTCTTTCATTTCATTTCCGTGAGGAATTTCATTTACATCAACCCTTTAAAAGGCCGTGTATCGAGTCTATTGATGGCCGGATAAGCCCCTGAACGCGTATGAGCCTTCAGGCCTTAGGCGCTCAGAGATCGACGTGTAAACCCATTTATTGCTCCACTAGTAACCCGCGGCTTTGCCTGCCGTTAAACATACTGTCATCCGCGTTCAGCTACATGTTCTATATGTTAGTTGAAAATTTTGCCGTGTATTGAGATTCTGATTTATAGACTGTTATTTACATTATTCCTATTTTTAATTCACGTATTACTAATGTTATGATTAGTAAAATATACATAGAAAATATTGTCCACACCAAATATCAAGACAATTTACATTTCGTTCATTTATATATCTTGTCGGTTCCTATTAGTAGAATCTATATTTTAAACCAGTTGTAGATTTACGTTTAATTGAAATGAAAACATTACGTACAAGATCTGTTATATGTATTGGTATAAATCCAGTGTATAGAATTTGTCAAAAAACAATTTATAGCATGATTCTGATATTTAAATTTTAGGTTTTATTATAGTTGTACTTAGGTAATTGGCAAACAATAACTGTATACTTTAAATGTATTTTAACATTAAACAGTAATTTACTTATTCAAATAGAAACATTAACCGAAAATATCATATATATGTGGTTTATTTTTATGCTCAGACAGAATCACTAACAACAACAAGAAGTTAATAATCATAAAACATACGAGCATCCATTTTTATTGGACTAATCAGTTTATTAATTGAAATAAATTTAAATTAGGCAAAACATTATTCTCACAATTTGTTATGATACTTTTATGAGACTTTAAATTAATATTATCGATTTCATTGCCTAAAAAAGATTCAATAAGTCTTATCCGTTAAAAAATAATTATTATTTGAGTCGAACGTAAAATTAATAACTACAAGCAAAATAATATTAATGTTTTATTATACTTCTTTATAGCCAGAACAACATAAATATGAGTCATGCGATTCCATAAGAACCTACCTACACGTATAAAAGCTACGACGTCACACCACAGAAATTTGCGATGTTCACGTGCATTGCTTTGTACGCTATGCCGGAGTGTCGTCACACTTGTTGACTATTATTTATTTAATTATTGAAATGCACGCAATTAATATAAATTCATAGAGTTTGCTTATAGTTAACAGATTTCCTTCACATTCTACAAGGTGATAAGCGTATTAGGTATTTAAATGTTGGTGTGATATTTTGATATTTATATCGCACATATGCTTGTTTTTAAATATGGAAAACAATAATTTCTGCCATCAGGATTCATAATCATGTCACAGCGCAAAGAAAATTTTAATTTCCGCTGTGCTGTGTTTTTGGATGTACTTAGAATTTATTGTTTATTGACGTCATCAGTTATAACAATTGAAAACAATTGATTATGATATGAACTGGTTGGTTTATATTGGACAGATAAAGACACTTAGTTCCACAATACGTGAAAGGTCTGTCATATTAGAGCGGTCATAAAACGCGTAGCTTCGCATCGCAATGCGTTTACGTGTATAGAGGCCCTTAAAGACATTTACGTTCTTCGCACATTTACGTTGAAAACAGATCATTCTTATGTTGGTTTTGATGTATTATATTATATAATAAATGTTTGTTTGTACGTGTTTATTTTTGATTGTTAATTTTGTTAACACATGCATGTTAAGGAAAGATTATTATAGACGTTAGTGTTGGCAGGGTATTGCGAAATTTGTATGTGCTTTTATAAGCCGCAATTAAATGGACAATACATTGTTTATAACACAATCTGAAACTGTTGATGTTTATATTTGTTTGAAAAAGATTTGAAAAAGAAACGAAGTTGACATTATTTTTCAAACAACGAACAAACGTTTCAAAGGGACAGCCCGTTGAAACGAAGTTGCTTTCGCTATGTACTTATTATGAATTAAATAATTGAACAAATTAAAATAAATTATTAACATTTAAAAAAAAAAAAAGAACTTGTTATTAAAAATCCCTTGTTAATTAAAACAATAACAAAAAATGTTGTATGTAATATCATATACACTGTATGATATTACATAAAACCGTATGCGATAAAAAGATATAGAAAGAAGAGAAAAGACGGAAAGGTCGCCTGTAGAGGGCGATTTAACACTGCGGTAAATTGTTAGAAGATTTTCATACATTATAACAGTCAAATAAACTAAATCACGAGGTATTCATTTATTTTCTCTGTATGTATGTTTTCTTAATAATTATCAAATACCCAAATACTAAAGGATAATAATATCGTTTCGATAGTACTAGAACTTCCCTATATAAAATAAATCTCTTTTGAGCCCTGGATGGATTAAAAAATCGAACTCCAATTAGCCAGACGAGGTTCAACGTATGCTGTATGCCATTTACAATGATCCGCAAATTTTTGCAACTCATAACCAATCTACAATATATGTGTGATTTGTACCGTTAATGTTATGCCCTTAACTGTACTTCAGGTATTTCGGTTCTTGATTGAGTACCTTTCAAAGAGCTCATATTTTGATCAGATTGAATTGGGAATGTGTATGAATCTGCCATGAGTTGATAATATAATTGTGTCATTTTTTTTATCATTGCATCAAATTTAAAGGTGAGTGACAGAATCTCAGTTCAAATCATTAACAAAGTCGTTTTATTAATTTTAATTCTTCCAAAGAGATATAATATGATCAGGTCTACAAATTAAGTAACTAAATACCTACGTATATAATTAATAATATTACCACGCTACTCTAATGCCGGTTAGCGGATACAAACATGACAGAATTTCATCCGAAACATGTTTTTCAAGCCTCGTTTTTTTTTTTAATTATAAATAAATTAACAAAATTCAGCCACATTCAAAGCTTTCGTAGTAACACTTGACAAAACTTATATAGAAACAAAAAAAAACGAGTGGAGTTATTTAAGTTGATTAAGTAATAAAAATCCTGATTCGTTCGTCATAAATACATCGAAAGATACACCCGTCAAAGTCAAACCAACATCATAAGTCAAAGCGAGAATGAGCCTAATTGAGTAAATATATTAAGAATAGGAAAATTGTCTGTATAACACATACAAAGTGCATTTAAACACAAGGCGGCTCATAAAGCCATGGCATAATGCTTATATGCCTTGGTCAAATAAACGAAATAAAAAAAAATTAAGTGTCATTAAAGTCCATATTTTACTCTAAAAAAGAAGACTAAAGACATTTCACGATAGCCTCGTTATAATATATTCTTATTAATCAATCATGCCACACATTTTTGCGAAGAACTGCGTCCATAAATTTTTGCTTGCAATATAGAGTAGCGAAAAAATAATATTTTTATTCAAAATTGCCGAAGTCGCAGCAAGAAATAAGTATCAAATAATATTGATTAAAATTGCAACGCAAGCCTTTAATAACGTGATTCAATTTCAATAATACATATAAAAAATACAATTTCACGCTTACTTGGTTCTTAAGTAATTTGAAAAGGATATCATTTTTATGTCCAACCTTAATATTGACCTTAGGCATGTCAGCACTAAAATTAAACTCAAAAATATACTTAATGAGATTTTGGATTGTTAATATGTAAATCAATAACATTTTAGTGTATTCGACATTTATTATGGACTAATATGGTATTTTGGGTTCAATTTTACCACCACTAAAGTGTTTCATTTATTGAACCCAAATTCTCAAAATTAACTGACGGTCTCTAATGATGTAATGCTGAATTAAATTTAATTATAAGCTCAATTTAGACATAAGTGCCATTTTTAAACATATTGATTTTTTTTAAATGTTCTTAATAATTATACCGACATAGTCAAGGTCAAAAATATTACAGCCACTAATACATTTTTAGTGGACAAAATGCCAGTTCCTATTATAGCGTTCAATCTTCAAGAAGATTCTATTCAAGTGTAAGAAATACACTAAATGCTGTGGAAATACTGGTAATCATGGCACAATAACGATTTTAAGATTTAATATTTATAATAAAAACGTTTGGATATAAAACTACATTAATGGTGTATTTAAAAAAAAGTATATATATAATGAATATTTATTAAATTATTATTTTAATAGGTTGTTTACTTATTTATCAAGAAAATATTAGCTTAGAATGCATCTCAGCTTACACCTGCGCTCTGCATTGGGAATCCAATTTAAAAAAAAACCGCGAATCAGCTTAAAATAGAATGAAAATATCAATCATTTATTAACGAGATATCAGTTTGAAGTGAACCTAATCTCTTATGATTTTGAATGCTTTTTTATTGATTTTGAAAGGCGGATTAAATTAAAAATTAATAATTTTATGCAATACAAAATATTTTTTACGGATAATCAAACATTACAAAACCTGTACTAATATATGATATTCAAATTCGATGGCAACAAACGTATTACTTAATTTTGAAATAATACAAATAAATAATAAAAATAAATATAATTATAAATATTGAACAACATCACATACATTACTCTGATCCCAATGTAAGTAGCTAAAGCACTTGTGTTATGGAAAATCAGACCGAAGAGGACATAGAAAACTAATGAACTTTTTCTACATCGACTCGGTCAGGAATCGAACCCGGGACTTCGGAGTGGCGTACCCATTAAAACCGGTGTACACACTACTCAACCACAGAGTTCGTCAATATTAATTATAGCTTATGGAAACAAAACGAAGCGCTATTATCAGTATAACGTATGGGCGTTGTCAAAATTGAAATAGGTCCAAGCTATGCATGGTCTATCAGTGAGTCAATGTAACCACAGGCACAAGGCACGACGTAGAGTGTTTCGTATATCTTACAATGCCAATGTTGAGGTGACCGCTCACCCAGAATTGCCAAACCTCACCTACTACAAAAAATTAAATCGTATATACTTGCTAGTTATATATTCATTTATTAAGACTTGCGTACATAATTATTTAATCAATTACATAGAATATAATAATATAATAGATCACTTTGCCCTTGGAGTAATGGTGCAAAAAGCTTCATCAAAAGTATAACACCTCGCCTTATTGCCTCCACTGGTGACAGGAGGGCTGGTTCGTTTTTAGCCCAGAGGATCGGAATTGCGATTCAACGGGGAAATGCTGCTTGCATTCTTGCCACTATTCCACGCGGTCAAGATTTATACAGTAACTATTTTAAATTCATATTTGTATATATATTTAAGCACTTAATGTTATTTTAAACATTTTTATATCGTAAGTAATATATCAAATATTCAACAAGAAACATGATACTTAAAGCGTAAAACATACTACTACAAATTAATAGCTTATCTGATGTAGACAAACCAAAAAGATTTATTGTAATGTTGAATAGAGATACTTTAACAAAGCGTACTTTAATCAAAGTGATTAATGAGGATTATGATTTCCGAAATAGGTTCAAATCGTATCGAGTTACATTATGAGTATTTTTTTAATGAAGTTATCTATTAAAGCTAGCGATCTCCTTTAAAATGCTAGTCAGATATTTTTTTGATTTTTACATTTTATTTATATCTGTTTGAGATTAATAAACTTGGACTTTATGATCACCATGATAGTTATTATGTGTGTATTATTATTATTTTTTTATGATTTCGGTAGGCGGACGAGCAAATAGGCCACCTGATGGTAAGTGGTCACCACCGCCCATAGACAATGGCGCTGTAAGAAATATTAAACATTTACATCACCAATGGGCCACCAACCTTGGGAACTAAGATATTATGTCCCTTGTACCTGTAATTATACTGGCTCACTCACCCTTCAAACCGGAACACAACAACACACTGCTGCTTGGTGGTAGAATATTTGATGAGAGTGGGTGATACCTACCCAGACGGGCTTGCACCAAGACCTACCACCAAGTGAATTATTATTAGAATGTAATTGTGTATAGCTTACTGTTATACTTTAATATAAATATTCTAATTTTATAGTTATTATCTCCTCTCTCATATCTACACTTACTCGTTTTCTTTCTAAGCTTCTATCATCAGGTTCTCTTCTATCTATCATTTACATCGCTTTAAGCGATAAGACCGCCTTTGTGCACTATTTGTTAAATATTATTTCATGATTTCTCATATGTTCACTTATATGTTGTGCAATAATGTACCTATTTTAATAAATAATTTGTTCTATTTCTTCAACTTTTAAACTGTTCAACCGATCGCCATGACAATTAGTATATAGGTATGTCGCAGGCAATTAGCTTAATCAGCCATTAAATTAAAATCCTAGCCTTGTTACTGAGCGGGTGGCGGTCAGTCTATATGACAATTAGTTTATACATTTTCCATTCATATAATAGGATAACTTAAAACTCTCCTGAAATTATCATAATATAAGTAATATTAATAAATATGCTTTAAGTTAAATTTATAAAATATTGTTTTACCCGATAATTATTTTCTAAACAATATCAATATTTTTAATAAAATATTCACTTGGTTATGTCCTTTGGTATAGGCGTTAACCAAATTTACGCGAGTTAAACCACGGGCTTAGTAATATGTTACTTATGTGTCACATAACTCGATATTACTGTGCCGTGCTTTTCAAAATAACCTGCATTAAATCAATAATATTAAAAGGACCTTTTAACCAGTACTTTAATATATACTGTTACTTAACACGTTTATATATTATATATTTGTATCTGTATTAATTTTGACAGGGTTCGCTTCCTCTACGTCTATGCTAACATAGTAATATTGCTCAAAAACATAAATAACATCATTTACCATATGCATATCATAGCCCTGAAACTTTAACCAATTACAGCTATATGAATAAAATATTTATTCAACTCATATTATAATTCAAGTCTATAGTATATAATCTTCTTGCACGAGATTTGGTATTTATTTAAAGGAGCAAAAGCAAAAACAGAAATTATATCCAAATGATGAATAAAGTTACATTAAAAATAAATCATACATTTCATTCACAATCGATGCTAAAAAATCTCTAAAGGTAGAAAGAAAAAAAAACAATAAAACGAATCGTATTTAATAGCTGTGGAGTGCACAGTCGTTTTTAATGGTACCCTGACGTTGATTGCCCGAAAATAAACACAAAAAGCGGACAGTGAGAGCAAATAGTATCTCAATACATTTTGCGATATGAATCCGCATTTTAATCTGACAGCTCAGAACAGTTACACAATAGAGCGAATGACCGATAAAATTACAGCGTCATAGGTGAACGAGTGGATATAGACGGCGAGCCTGAATATACTTCTTCGGAACACTATTGTTACTGAGAATGACTTTATTTAATTTATATTTACTATATTCAAGTAGGCTCTCATAAGCAAATTTGAATTTTTATATTACAGAAATCGGGATCTTCTGGCGATCTCCATTCCCTCACAAAAAAGTTTTTAGGAGACCTATGACGCTTCACCTTCACCGATCCAAGGCTTAACCATTATTACAAGCACGCCCCAATGTGAACCTGCATCCTAGGAGTCTGATCGGTATAAAAATTGAACGTAAAGCTACTACAACTGTTTGGAATGAAGATTCTACCCAGAATAATCGACAAGAAGCTGAGATTTTATTCTTTATCTCAAATACATTACATAAGAAACTGTAAGCATTTTTACGTGTTGTGAATGAAAATCTATTTTTTCACCATCGATCTTTCATCACTAAGTTCTCATTTGACCTTCTTAAAAATAACATTTCATAACATGAATAACAGCTAATATTCACGAGTACTTAACTGTTTATAAAGGAGTTGTTTTTATAATAAAGTATGCTTCGTTATGGCACGTCTGAGAGTACCACCGAATAACTACTTACTACCAATACATAGTAGTATTTTGTAATACTAGGCTCCAACTTGAAAGATTAGTGAACCGGTGTTTCATGCACAGAACATTTCAGATGACGTAATTGTCAACGTATTAGCCGTCTATTATTAAAATTTATTACCCCGTTAATGTGTATGGGCGGTAAATGTCACTATTTATGTGATATAATTAGGTGGACTCGCAAATGGGCTACCCGATAGTAAGTGGACACCACCGGCCAACATTGGCGCTGTAAGAATTATTACTAATTCCTTAGATGCCAATGCACCACCAACCTTGGAAACTAAGATGTTATGTCACTTGTGCCTGTAATGACACTGATTCACTCTTCAAACCGAAACGGAACAAAACTAAGTATTACTGTTTGGTAGAATATATGAGTGGTACCGTACCAGATGGGCTTGATTAAAGTCCTACCAATAAGTATACACGTACATCCAGAGGGCATATTTCCTTACATGTCTTTTGATATAAAAATACCTATCAAAATACTTTAGTAACATACTTGTGGATTTGCCTATAAAAAAAAATTAGTTTGAAGTCGATAACCCTGTTTATTCGCATGATAAAGAAGGTCTAAGCAAAACATTTGTATGAGTATGTGATATACGTGTATTTAATGCACACAATACATCCTTTTAATACAAAGTCAAACCCTCTGCACTTGAAAACCTCAAGATGTGTCAAAAATTTGCATTGTGAATTTAAAAATCATTTATTTTATTTTCATCGATGTCATAAGAACAGTTCGCTCTGAGCCAGAAATAACTATCAACCACACCTGTGTCATTTTGGTTTTTTAACACCCACAGCCAGTCGTCTTATAATTAAATTGTTATTTTATTTGCAAAGACTCAAAGGTTACATTACAATGACAGAAATTGATTTAAATTAAGAATCAATATTCATAATAAACTTTAATCGAAATTAGACGGGATCTTTTATAAAGTGTTAAACTTATGTTATAGAATGATTGGATCAGGATGTTTAGATATGAAAGACATATCAGCTTGTATTATTACCGTCAATTACGTCTGGCACGGCAGCCACTGTATTTCAGCGTTAAGGTATTTTCAACATCGATCTGAACAGTTGCCAGTTCATTGCTTCACATTGCTCAGTAACGTAAAAGCCTAAGAAATATTTTTATTTATCGTTTTAAAAATCGACACATTTCTTATGATCTTTATGTCGTCCATTTATTGTTAATACTTATTTGATTACTTGTATTATTTTATTTTGTAATATAACGTTAAATAAATACATTTGTAAAATTTCATTTTAGGCCCACTAACAAAAAAAACTATGACAATCAGAGGGACACCTTAAATGCAATATTTTAGTCAATGCTTTTTGGAATTTACTGATGTAACTAATAAATGAAACTGAACGTCGAACGCACGTGTTCATTATTAAGTAAAAAATAATGACTTCAGTGTCATATGGTGATAGGCCAAGCGTCACGTTGATTAAGTAACGACCATACAGCCGTAAATATGTAAATAAATACAATTTATAAATACATAAATTCCGTGGTCGAATAGTGTGTACACCGGTTTTCATGGGTACGCCACTCTGAGGTCCCGGGTTCGATTCCCGGCCGAGTCGATGTAGAAAAAAGTTAATTAGTTTTCTATGTTGTCTTGGGTCTGGGTGTATGTGGTACCGTCGTTACTTCTGATTTCCATAACACAGGTGCTTTAGCTACTTACATTGGGATCAGAGTAATGTATGTGATGTTGTCCAATATTTATTTATTTATATTTATTTATAAATTGAATTCAACTATGGGTCATCTTTGAACCCAAACAGGTCAAGCGGTAGATGAAGCACGCGGAACGTAACGCAATAAAAGTAAATAATGAAAAAAATTATATAAAACTAGAATTATATTTACAAAGAATCTTTAAAAAGAAGAATGTTTTTTACTTTCGTTTAACTTTAAACACACTTTGCTTTTAATCCCAGTAGTTCTCCCGACAATCTATGTTGCAACTCACAGCCGAGCACCACACAATCACCCAGTGGTCAGATAACGTCAATCTTAACTGCTGATTCCAAGTTCAAGCCCGGACACCACTGAATTTTCATTTGTTTAATTATTAAAAATAGTGTTTATTTATATTTCATCTCGAACTCGGCGGTGAAGTAAAACATCCGTGTGAAAGATATCCTTATTTGAAGAAAATCTGCTGTGTATGCACAATATCCCGTATTGGAGCAGTACGGTGAAATAAGCTCCAAACCTTCTGCTCAAAAAACGGAGTCTTAGCCTAGCAGTGAAACATTTACAGGCTGTGAGATTTATGTATTACTTAAGCAGAAAAATCGCAGTAAATCAAATGAAATTTAAACCAAATAACTCGTATAGCCAACTCAGTATATTATAAAACAAAAGGCAGATGGATCGCGTGGAACATTGGTATGTAGCGACAAAGGCGAATACAAAATTAAAAACTAATGCAAATTCCCGATGCTGTGTGTAGTAATTAACAATTTGATAATGCGTCAATAATTAATAAAATTAAAGTCTATTAGCAAAAGACGCGTCATTTCGCACTTATTATATACTTTCGCCGTCTGAGGCCGCCGACTTCAAAACACACGAGGTTCTCATTTTTGTGTTAATTATTTAGAACCAATAAAACAAATCAATAAAAATGTTTTTTTATTTTATAAGTATTCAATAAACACCAGAAGAATAGAAGCTTTTGAATTATTATACGTATAGGAACATCTTTATACCTTTTCACGATTACAAATAGACACCGCGGTTACTTTCTTATGATCGAAAATTAGCACCTGTTATATGACTAGAGGGTTATACTGTTATTGTCGCGTATAGTGAATATATTACCAATCTCGTGCATATCTCGGATATATACCCTTTTCTCTGAATAGCGATCAATTTCAAAAGTTTCTCAATTGGTTTTCCCCGCACCTTATTATAATAAAGGCTTCTCTATATGGATATGATCTTACAGAACAGTACAAGATATTACCTTAAAAATATTGTATTCGTATATGTTTTTACAAGAATGTATAGAACGAAGAATGATTATATCAAACTTTAAACAATTACCAAATATATTCGATTTCGGGTTAAATAAAAAATATTTATTGGTAGAATTATCAGAGGAACTTACACAGATATTTATTAAGATAGATAGTTTTAAACTTTAAGCTTACAAACAATTCACAACTTGGTGGTAGGGCGTTATGCTAGCTAGGGTACCCACTCTCCAGATATTCTACCGACAAACAGCAGTATCCAGTATTGTTGAGTTCCAGTTTAAAGGGTGAGTGAGCCAGTGTAACTACAGGCACAAGCGACATAACATCTTAGAATCCGAGGTTGGTGGCGCATTGGCGATGTGAGGAATGGTTAATATTTCTTACAGCACCGCTGTCAATAGGCGTTGGTGAGGTGGCCCATTTATTCGTCCTTCTACCTATATCATAAAAAAGATGGATTACAGAAATACAAAAATTAAAATACGTAATATAAGTCCAATTAGATAATCATTAAAATATCTGTGAAGCGTGCAATTCGAGACAATCGTAAAGACGGACAGACACAAAATATCATTGCAAAAGTCGTGTTTATGAATCCTGTTTCGGTTTCTAAAAATCATTAAACATTTTACGATTAATTGAATTAACTGCCTGATTTAGAACATGCCTTTTATAATAAACATACTTTATACTATAAACATCACTTGTTTAAAAGGGTTGGTATATAAAATAATTAAGATATCGATTAAGACTATTTTTTGTCTGATCGATTAAAAACATAACGAGTTTAAAATTCGAATAATAACATTAATATTAGGTTCCGTTGAGCTGATCAGGTGATGGATCCAAGAGATAGATAATAGAACTTTTCAATTGTTACTAGTTCGATAATAAAAATATGGTTTGTCCGACATTCGAACGAGTCCCGTACATTCTCTAACAAAAGCAATTTTAGTCAAGATTTTTGATATTACGTGTTATTATTTTAAATCTCGCACGTATGATGTCTGTATTCATTCATGCCTGTCTCGCTTTTCCTAAAATGTATTCACATTAGGATTTATACAATGAGCCAACTGAGTTCCATAGTAATGAATTGAAAATTTTAAAACATTCCACATAAACAACGAAGCGTATAACAGTTAGGTTATAAATACGTAAATATAGAGTTAGTAAATAATACACGCAATGAAGACGATAATTGGTTATGACTTCATCAACGCATCTATCATAATACCTATATGGACCGATGTCACGGGTGTCGGACAACGCCCACGACTGCATTCATCATTATATTCCTACATGTGAATCGATAAAGATTGAACAACGTTACTTTGTTTGATTTAAAATAAAACGCCCACAATATTTCTTAATTTCAATAAATTTTACATTAGCAGCCTGTAAATTTCCCACTGCTGGCCTAAGGCCTCCTCTCCCTTGAGCATATTCCACCACGCTGCTCCAATGCGGGTTGGTGGAATACACATGTGGCAGAATTTCGTTGAAATTAGACACATGCAGGTTTCCTCACGATGTTTTCCTTCAGCACCGAGCCCGAGATGAATTATAAATACAAATTAAGCACATGAAAATTCAGTGGTGCCTGCCTGGGTTTGAACCCGAAATAATCGGTTAAGATGCACGCGTTCTAACCACTGGGCCATCTCGGCTCTCAATAAATTTTAACTATACTAATATTATGAATGGTTTAAAGCAAGCTTGTGCTCTAAGAATAGACAGGCTACTTTTTATGCATAACACCTGACGTCCATCCCTAACGAGAGCGAAGCCATGGGCGACTACTAGTTTATAAGATAATTGTGCATTTTATAAATTACGAAAACAAACTGAAACTTATAATTAAATGTGTTATAATAGACTATTTATGAATCTAATATTATAAAAGAAGATAATATTTATTTGTCTACCTACTTTTACTATTCAGTTGCATTGTAGGAAAGGTTTCGAAATGAGTGAAAAAAACTTATTTTAAAGTTATTTAATTCTGAAATGAGAACGGGTTATTTTTTATTCATATTAAGAAAATCTATATATTCTAAGCAATAGCAACATTTCCAAATAGTCCTGTTTCTCATTATTAACTCGTAGTCGTCTGTGATGATTTAAATGTATAAAACACAAATTCTGTTTTAACATTGCGTCATCGTCACTTAGGTAGGTTTGTTTACATGGCATTTTATCTTCAATCCTTTAAACAAAAATTAAACGGCTTCAACAGTCAAGGTCAGGAGTTATCAGATGCTATAACACACATCCATCTGTCATCACATAAACCTTTGAGGTACGCCGATTAAAATCTCGAGAAAACGTGTTTAGAAATAATAATATAAGGCATATATACATATATATATATATATATGGTATATATCTACTAGCTACCCGTCCTAACTTCGTACGCGTAAAATTTAAACACAGTAACGCCTCCTTTTTTACCCCCCTAAAGTTAAAACAAATGTTTAAGTTGTAACATAAGCCAATGTTCCAAATTTCCACTTTCCAGATTGAGTAGTTTCGGCTGTGAGTTGACACTCAGTATCCTTACTGAAACGATTTATTAAGTATATATTATTATTATTACGGTTTTACTTTATAAATTTATAAAATCTCTGCTGGCTTTTTTGCATGTCAACCTGTCCATATGTATTATTGAATAGTTGAACCATACTAAAAAAGGATAAAGGTTCTATACAGTCATATCATATAACGTCTGAAAATTGTATTCTTCGACGTGTAAATACAACATTATTTTGAAGAGCGGTTGTTTTTTATTTCCGTTTATAAATGGCTTGCCATGTCAAGCCAATTGAGAGTGACCAGTTTAAAAGTACCCTTATGTTCTAAAATTGAACTGGAGTAAGAGTCTAATAAGGTCAAATGCTAAAACATTACAAGCGTACGAAGATACATTGATTATAAATTATATACATAAACAAAAAAGATTATTATTTGCATATTAATCAAAATAGAAAAAATACTTTCGTAATTCCCTCTTAATAACAAATTTTTGGCTAGCTGTCAGCTCTTGGATCTTTAGTCAGTTCGATGAGTATCAGAAATTTAATTCAACGCATATGAGCACTTTTCAGACCCTCTTTAATGACTGAGAAACAAATTTGTCTCTTAATAATTGAGAAATGGAATTTTTTAATTATATTGTAAGCCTGCCTGCCTGAGATGTAACGTTATAATGTTAGTGAAATAAAATTCAGAATAACGTAATATACGTACCGAAATAAATTAGAGTCAATTTAGACAAAGAGCTGAGACCCATTAGATAAAATACGGTAGTTTTTTTAAGTTTACGTTATTATAATTTTAAGAATGTATTTAAAATTCATCACATTGATAATAGAGGACGTTGTGAAACCTGCATGCTGACGGTATTACTTACTGCGAAACTCAGACATTTGTCGTTAGCTTAACATTAAAAAAAGATTTGACATGTACCGTTAAATGTAATATCAGAGGCAGTTAGCTATTTAGCTAATAAAAAAAATTCTACACCACCAATCTGCAGCGTGTGGAATAGGCTCCAAATCTCATCAAAGTAAGACCCTTACCCCAGTATTGGGACATTTACATGCTATTATTATACTTTATTTCTGAGCTTAGTAATTTGATTTCAATTTTAAACTGACGCGAACGTCCTGACTCGGAAGTCTGCCTGAAGTAAATGCCAGTAATTACCTCTAAACGGGGACGTGCCCTACATTCAACTAAATATTGTAAAATAAATTATGCCACAGTTGAAACCTTCATAATATAACCTCATTTCGCATATTTCCTTCTATTTTGTTTATATTAGGAAGTTCAACAGTTTTTTTTTAATACAGAGGAAGACTGGCAGGTCGGCCTGACTTGCACAAAGAGAAGTAAGAATTTTCTTAGAAGTTAAAAAATATACTCGTACATAATCCAATTTATGCCAGTATTTCTAGGAAAGTGCAATGGCGCGTGAGGAGAGTGCCTCTGCGGACTCACTCCGCCGAAGAAGATCGGGGAGAAGGCGCTGGCGCTATCGTACCTTCTCCCCCCGCTGTAAGCGTCGTCAGGAGTATGGGGGTTCTGTACTCCGGGATGTCCTCTGGTTTGGAGACCTGCAAAGGTAGCATGCGCAAGCGATCCCTTGATCCCCCTGAAAAGACGAAGCGGGTACCACTGGTTTTGTAATGGGTATTTCGAGCCCCACATACCCCTTCACGTGGGAGAAACGCATAAAGAGATTTTACAGCGACAATAACAAACAAATGCCAGTATACGATAACATTGTACACTGTATAAGGTTAATAGTAACGTCAAAAAATCGTATGTTTCAAATTGAAGTTTACTTTGCTAAGATTACTAAATATATTTCTTTTACGACTTAAACAAATAAATGATATATTTAAAAAATTATAATACTGTTATCAATTAATATGGTACCTTTATTATTTACTTTACCGAAGCGTTGATTTTAATTTTCCTTAACGGATTACTTCGTATTTTATGTTTATTATTTTATAAGCTGGTACTTGCAGTGAACTCTTAAGATAAATTGGACTTGGACTTAATATTTTTTTATCACTCATAATTTGTGATAGAAATCAGTCAAATCTTTAAAGTGCTAACATAATCACTGCTCTGACTCCAAATAAATGGAATAACGACACAGGAATATTCATAATGATGAATGTTTAAAGGTATTCCTTATAGCATTTTTTCTTTTATATCTGTCTGCTTTAATTACTATTATATGAAGAATTGATCATAGTTTAGTGTTTATAATTGGACAGGTAAAAGTATGATTCACAATTCCAAAAGCACCATTAACATCATTAATTGGTCAAAAGTATCGAGTTCATTCACCTCAGGCCGACCTTGCTTCACGGACTTGGAAAGCCGAGATAATAAATATTTGGCATTTTTGTAACAGTATTCTCTTTTTTGCAGACCCCCTGCTTTGGTCCGAATTTCCCCTAATCTTGGTGACTAACGTTTGAAGTTAATTTTAGTTTTTTTTTTCGTTTACTTCGTTTAAGCTTTAAATGAAGGAAAATAAAATAAGTATGATCATTATACTTGCTTTTGATCCTATATTTATATAATCAATGAATTTAATCTTGGATCGACTTTCAATCGTTGCGTTTTAAATATAATTTTAAAAAAATCTTTGTTTTGATTTGAAAAAAAAAACTTATTTAGAAGGCCATCTGTGTACCACCCACTCGCCATTTAATCTTCCGCCAAACATCAATACTCTAATAATATTGCTGTGTCCAGTTTCAAGGTTGTGAGTCAGTGATGTGTGTACCTACAGCATACCGCATAAAATATATAACGCAGATTCCATGGTTGGTTGCAAATTTTTGCTGTAAGGATTAGTTTATACTTACAATATCACTGTCTATTGGCGATATTGACCAATTGACAACAGGTGTTATAAGTAGAAAAATTAGCGCCTTCGTCTTTTGAAGATAATAAAAAAAAAATTAATACGAAAATTTCCAAAATTCGTTTTCTAATTCATAGTTTACTAATTACTTTTATTATTTATTCCATAATAAAAATATATGTTCAGAATCAGTTCTTGTCAAACGCGATTTTTTTTTTAATTTCCTGAGACTTAAGAAGAATAGCTCTTTTTTGGTATTGGTAAATTCGTGTAGTTTAGTAATCAATTCGTTTTGTTGATACATCTATTACAATGAGATACATGTATTAATCATCATCACACGTGTACAGTGATATTTTCTAAACATTTTATGTATAAAGGACATTCCTGTTAAAATTTTGAATGTGAGAAAACTGGATTATTTAAACGTACCCAAACCATTAACGAAGCGCTTGTTACCGTGCGATGCTGCGAGGTAAACGTATTCATAATATGTTCTCACGTATACTATACATATGTTATATATAATGCTTTATTAGTTAGCTTTATATCTTAACCCTCCATAATATTACAACAAACCGAATAAAACAATTACAAATTACAGTAATAAATTTTACTATGAGACTGAATACCTCAACGCGGACCTGAATGCGGACCGTATGGCAATTTGAAAGTCACAGATTCGATCCTAACCCTTGGACTATTTACATATTGCTAGCACATGATTTATACTTAACTGGAGGGGAGAATATGTATGTTAGTAATTCCTTGCTAAACTGCAAAATTAGTATCCCTAAAAAAACATACAAAATAATCATAACAGATGTTACAGTCCGATAACATCCCACTATTGGACAAAGCTTTATTTTGTTAAAGAGAAGGACCGGATGTTACATATCTAAAAAAATTTACGTTTTCTCACGACATTATCGTTCGAGTTGAGACACAAAAAAAACATTATAAATAAACAGAATACACCTTACCCGGAACCAGCTATTTTTGAGTTATATTACATGCTGTCTATGTCATATTTTACACTCTTAAATATATATTACATATAATATACATGTTGTTGCCGTAAGTATTCTTCCTGAAGCTATTTGGCATAAAACCAACGTACAAAAAGTGATGACTGACCCGTAAAGGATATTTAAAGAAGTTTTGGCATTAAATAAGTCACAAATAACACCAATAGTATTATTTTAATAGTTAACACGAATAAATTTAATTCCTTTAAATAATTTAGAAATTCTTAATCGATAGGAAAAAACCAGAATATTTAGAATTAATTAAATGATACGAATTAACGGTAACGATTTTCTAAATTTAAATATAAAGATAACCCTTTATCTCAGTCGATATCAATCAAAGATTTCTTACATTTCGTCGGAATATAATGAAGTTTGAGTAAACAAGTCCACTGATTCATGCATGAGGTCAATAAACCCGACTTGATATATGAAACCAGTTACAAAAATGCTATATTATAAGAGCTTTTATTTTCGCGGACGTCTTTTTGAAAATATGGCAACGTTCTCCGAATCCGAAGCTAAGGAAATTCTTGAGTTCCATAAAAATGGGTCAGTTGTAATTAAATGTAATAAATCAGGCGCAACTTTGTTTTATATTACATTATTGACGTTTCTTATTTTAAACCCCACTGATCAATAAGTACTTCGTTAATCTATATTTTTAATTTAACACTAACAACATATTTATTGAGTTCTTTTTTTAATAGATCATATTTTAGATATTTTTTTTAAAATGTCCATTTCCCATATAATACTTTTTCTTTGTGCTTAGAATGTATTTTACTGTATTTTAGGAAATATTTTCGTCTTGCAATAATTAAGATCAAACATAAAGCCGAAAAAACTCTTAGTAATTACAAACTGGGCCAAACGAGGACGGCAATATTCTGGACGATAAATGGGATGTACAGCACTAATAGTGCTGGTGAAATCGCAAATATTATACACGTACTATTTTTGCTCGGCAAAGATACATCCTCAAACATCAAACAGCAGCTCTGAATTGAATTGATCTGAAATGATATGATGGAGGTTAAGTAACAAAGAGTAATAATTAAAAAGGACATTAAAATTACATAAGAACATCCTTTTTTTTACTCAAAACATTAAACGTTTAAAATATGACAACCGAAATAAGTCAACAAAATATTAAACTCGAAACTGCTCATTTTGTACGAATATAAAAAGATATATATCTTTATTATTAAACGGTTCATTTTACACTCACTTTATGTTTAAAATAGTGCTTTAATTTCACGATAAAATCTTAACATTTTTCAACCGGACGACTGACAAATTGAACCTAGAATTGCTTTGATCTTTTAATAAGAAACTGCCAACCATTAAATATAATTAACTTGTGAATCATTTTTGAAGAGATTTATCTGACGATTAATGCATTAATTCATCGTTGCTATAAGGGATCGAACACACCTGCGCCAAATGGAGCGAAAGCGACCGCGACATGGAACCATCTGAACAGCTACGGCCACACTTGTGCGACCAAGCGAAATAATTACAACAAAGAAATTTGTAGTCTCTTGATCGCTTAAATGAGGCAGTAACTTTGCAGATGATCAGGCAGACTTCCGCGGATGTTGGTTTTTAA
Organism: Vanessa tameamea; assembly: GCF_037043105.1. Classification (NCBI taxonomy): domain Eukaryota; kingdom Metazoa; phylum Arthropoda; class Insecta; order Lepidoptera; family Nymphalidae; genus Vanessa; species Vanessa tameamea. The sequence continues at coordinate 5,566,294 of NC_087322.1, forward strand.
ACAAAGGCTACCAATTTTTAAATACTATCATTAATATTTTCTTTAACATAAATGTAAATAAGTTGCTATGGACTTTGGCTAAAGAGCAAGTCGTTATTTAGCTAGGGCGATGGCGATCAAAATTTATATTTGATTATCTTATAAGGCAAACATTTTAATTATATATATTGCGATATATTGTACTGCATGTTTGTAAAAACCCATGTGGTAAACATCCAAAGCTCTGCATTATCACGGTACCTAATTTTGAAAATTTGATAATATGTTCTACTTCGTCATCAAGCCAAAATGAATATGAACAAAGTGAACGAGGAGCAAAGGCACGCTAACTTTACGCAATATGGATTCCTTTGTTTCGCTTTGAAGCACTTTTTCTCAAAAATATAACGACGTCGAGACCTTATTAACAAAACCTGAACTTTAATCCCTATTCAATATCATATTACAAAAAGTAATGAAAACATCGTGAGGAAACTACACGTTGATTAAAATCTTCAACATGAGTAAGTTTCAACTTTATCTTAAAAAGGAGCGTAGGTCTTATCCCAGCGGTGGGCAGTTACAAATAATTAATTTACTTTCAATAACATAAACTAGGCAATGGTAAGCTACTCATACGGACTACTCAATATATAAAACAACTAATGAAGACAATTTATTATATTTTGACATTTATATTCACAGACATATCTTGTCGATAATAAAATTAAATAATTTTCGAATATTTCAAATGTCGAATACGAAATATAATGGATTAAATTCAATTTTAAACATATAGTCCAAGAGCCAGTGATCGGCAGACTTACGGTATAGTAGCAAGCTCCATATTACTGCCAGGTATACTGCTTCACCTGCTGTTGGTGAAAGGGAGGTTCACTATTCCCATCGAGGGTTCCTTTGAGCGTGCCATGGAGTCGAAAGTCATAAAAATTGATTTTCGAAACGTGATCGCAGCAAATCTGCCCTTTTGATATCTTAAAATATGTAAAAAAATATATAGAAAACTTCAATGGCAGACACTTACTCCGGTTCCTTCTATATTTTTTATAATTTCAAAGCTACTTAAATTTGACAAAAATTGACGTTATTTCAGCAATGCTGAAATTTATATATATTATTTATATTATTATTATATACATATATCTACAAAAGCAGACACGTAGGTCGGTTCTAAGATGCAGGCAGACCACATAAGCTTGCTACTATACCGTAAGTCTGCCAATCACTGGCTCTCAGTCTAATATTGTTAACATGATTTTACAGATAGTATTTTTTTTAAATATCGATATTTTAAATGAAAAAAAAATTATAACATAATAACAAAAAGATATTTTTTTTATATTTGATTGTTTTAAGGAATTGATGCATTCAAATATCAAGTCACATAATATTAATTATATCGAAAGCCGCTAGCATTATTTTTCTTATTAATTTATTGTTTAACCTACGTTGTATATCCAAAACTGTATATTGATAAGTGGCTTAACATGTTAGAAAATTATAATAATTAATGATAATTTAATTTATGACCATGAAAATTTGTTAATATTGACCCGACACTCTTATATCATTATTATAATCGTGTTTATATTATAAGTATCGTAATTAATAACAAATAATAACTCAAATCTAAAACAAACTAACGGCCAGATTTGTGATTTCTGGTCGTTAGCTCGTTATTTATTACATTTGTATTTTTGGATGATGATGATGATGACCTCCTTTCTGATGCCGGTCTTGCCGGCGAACCTTAACGAAGCTTAGACAAGTCCACAGAAGAAATCATAATTTCTAAACTATATACTGTACTGTAAAGAGGGCCGAATTAACCATGTGTGGGTTCACATTTCGAGGACACTTAAACCTTATCTAACTTCCATAAATATATCTATGTATATATTATCAAAACGAAATTTTATTTACATTCACAATGTTTTATTACTATATTACAAAGGTAATCCATTGAGATATTTCAATGGAGAAATATTTGGCTTCAAAAAATTCATTAACAATGAATATTTAATACACATTTTCCATTTTTATCAGTCTAGATGCCTAGTTGTTGCGGTTCCCTAGGTTAACCTATACTGCCTAATTGATAATCCACTTTGCCCTGTGCAAAAGTGTATAAACAAACCCAACACAACAGTTGACAATGTTACAATTCAGAAAGTAAGTAAGGCGGCGCATCATAGATTTACCGTCATGTTGCATTGTCCTCTAATTGTATTATGAAAGCAAACTATAAGAACGTACCTAAAAATAATACCTTCTATGCAATCCTGAAGTCCGTGATATTGGCTACCATAGCAAAATTCAGTCGGGAGGACTTCATTAGAAAAAAATATATTCTATCGACATTTGATATTTCTTGACCTTATCTTATATTTGTCTATTAACGCAACACATACATTAAGATTCAAATAAAAAAACTGTAATTATTATCATAAGTAGATTAAAGACAATTTAAAATTATTAAAAGTGAAACGAGACAATTGTTTTAAGAAAGTGTCGAACGACGTTTAACTTAAAAAGGCAATATATACTTAAGTGTTTGCTTGAAACGGTAGCCCTTACGATCTTACCAAAGGTGCAAATAAATTTGGAAAGAAAGTAACCTTGTCCCGGTAAATATCACAAGGAACCGTTATAACGGATGTAAATTTTTAGGTTCCAAACGGAAAAGTCATAAAAGTACAGAAACCAGGCAACGCATCAACATATTCGACATATATTTTATAGGACCTTATTATGGATTGATTTTTAAAAGTGATAAAAATGTTATTACCTATAAAACGTACCCAATCAAAATTTCACTTCATATAAGGAATGGAGAACAAATTCTATGAAATTTGCTTTAACTTAATCGGTATATGATATATCAATGTAGTCGTTTTCGAAGAAAAGATAAAATACATAAACTTCATGTCTGTGGCGTACATCCAAGTACTAGAAAACTAGAGATAATACAGATTAAATACATCGATACGAGGCAGATTATAATATTTCTTACGAACTTTGCGTTTATTTTCGATTACTCATTGTCCCTCTTTTAGGAGCAAACATTATGATTACAGTCGTTTCACTGCATTACTCAAAATCAATACTCTAAAATTTGTCTCACTAAATAAGCACAAAAAAAAGCTTTGAACACATCGTATTTGTTTAAATATTTCACCAAATTTATTCACTCACACACACAAGGAACTCTACTTAGAAACTTTGATGTTTATAGTGTAATACTTTATAATATACATAGATATTAACATTGTCAACGACACGTGCTTTAATATTTATATTTAACTTATGTATGATTTCTTTTTCTTTAGATTTTCTTGTTCTAGTTTATGATTACCGTTGCATTCTCTGCATATAGTGTGAAGTTTCATAATTTTACTTTTGTCCCTGACCTTTCTCAATGCCCAGCGCAAAACGGCGCTAACTCAAAAATAATTACTCGAATGGAACTGGCACCATACTCCTCCTAAAGCTTAGCACAAACACTCCAAATTTGAAATTTCTTTATTTCTTATAGTAATGTATACCTATTATATTATAATTCAAAAAATTTTGTACTCTATAACGAAATTTCAACGAAATTCTGCCACGTGTGTATTCCACCAACCCGCATTGGAGCAGCGTGGTGGAATATGCTCCTCAAAGGGAGAGGAGACTAGCCCAGCACAAATTTACATTAGAAAGTAGGCAATACCTTTAATTTATTTTTAATCTGAGTGTTTTTAGAAAAAAAAATATCCTTCTGTGTCAGACTATTATGATTTTAAGCCGTTAGTTAGTCAACTAATTTACATTAGCAATTAACAAGCATGTGCTAGCCACTTATTTTGTTTACTCACTATTTTTTTTTGCTAGAATAAGTCATCACGATAAATATTTTTCTCAACTTAAACACTTAATTGACCTGAGCAAAGTAGGCAGTTATAATTATGTACGACACATTTATTTTACTACATATAAAATATATTTATTATAAATTTTCGTTATCATTAAAATAAAAGTAAAGTGTTAATAAAAATGAACTGTATTCATAATAAAAAGTACAAGAATTCTTTTCTGTCGGTAATTTTAAGCGCACCTTGTGATTTACAATCCATTTATTCCCCTCTCATCACATAAATACCACTTCGATACCGAATTTATTATTTTGCCATATATTACTTTGACGGAGATAATTCGAAAACATTAAAATAATAAATAATGTCATTGTTAATGTAGAAGATTAATTTAATTCAATATACATTTTAGGGACCCCACGCACATTCTATCACAAGCTTTATTATATTTAGGTGGAAGTAACCGCGTCGACATTCCGAGATAAGACCACTAACTCAGTAATGTTTCATGAAGATTCCAAAGAGTATATGAATATGGATTATGACAGGCAAATATAATCAGCGTGACGTCATTTCTTTTTTCTTCATGATCGAGTGAAGTATGAAATAAACCCTTCGATCCTTTTGATCCATCGAAATATCATTTTCTCAATCGACTAGACAATAACGTCCCAAAACAAAACAGATATGTACGTATTAAAGTGGAAGCATGGAGGTTATCTATCCTATCAAGCTGTATCATAGTGCGTGTTCGCATGTGGTAGAATTTCATGCTACACAGGTAGATTTTCTCATTATGTTATACCTCAATGCAATCGATAAATTATAAATACAAATTAGAAATTTGAAAAATTATTTCCTCGTTTTAACAGAAATCTTCGATTCAAATTCAAAATCGAAACTTCAATAAAAAATAATTTAATCGAATACAACGAAGACTCAATCGAGTGATTAATCCAAAAAGGAAATATTAAGTGACATCCTTTGTAATCAAGGTATAAGGCAAAAACACTCACAAAGACATAGTAAGTACATACACAGACAAATGATCGCACTTTGAGACAAATAAAAACGTATTCATAAACTAGTGGTCGCCCGCGGCTTCCCCCCCCCCCTTTTTGGGGGTTGGTTGTCATGCGTTAGGAAAAAATGTAGCCTAATGTATGTAAGTTTGCTTCGTACCAAATTTCATTAAATTCGGTTCATTGGTTTGACAAAGAGCGACAGACAGACTTGCTTTCACATTAATAATATTAGTATAGATAGTATAGATTAAACGTCATAATATTTAATTCCAAATATTATACAACTAGGCAAGGACGCATATGGTGAGATATTATTGTAAAAAAATCAACATCAAACGACAATCAATGTCGTCTTAATCGAATTTTGTTCACGGTGGCTAATCTAGAATATTCAATTGCATTGCTAATACTACTTATATAAATTACGATAAATTATATGCATATTTTAATACGTGATCAGGGGTTTTAATTTAATTTATACGAACACAAAATACTTATGAAAATAAGGATCCGATAAATTGATGCTATCAATATCAATTTACATCGTGGAATTATTGTTCAAATCTTACTGTGACTTATTTACATAGTAAGGGATATCAGTTCGCGTTTCTATAGAAATATTGAATAAACGTAAAAAAAACCGCTATACAAAGGCGATGGCTCGATACAATTTTTGATATTGGCTAAATTTGTACTACCTTTTATTTCTATAGTTATGTTTCAATCCCAAATCGCCTGGAAGAAATCGTTATAGCGATAAGAAAACCTTTGCACGCTATTAATTCGCTGAATATCCTGTGCTAAGATGATTATTCGTGTAGTTTTTTTATATGTATAATTTTTGGCATTAGACAGTCAAACCAATTAGCAACGGAAATTAAAGTAACCGTCGTATATAGCACTAAACGGCTGGTCCATTGACTCCATCTGTCTCTAGTCAATAAAAAGGCAGAAGTAAAATGAGACAAAGGAATGTAATTAAAGTGCCAAATAAATCTAAGAATATTTAAAAATAGAAACGTACTCAGTTTGCAACTAAGCTTTATTGCTAATCAAATTTGAATAATAATTAAACATTTATAGTAATTGTTCTTTGGCATATTATAATTAAAAATAAGTAGTCTTTAATAATTTAACAAACACTCGTAAGATCTTATCTTCAATCCCAAAGGGTTCATCGAACTTGTTATAGTGAAGCAATATGTATTCTAAATTTTTTTTTCCCTAGATATTTTTTTTTAAGTTTAGTTTTTGTTCGCGCAATGCTGCCATGTTACGTCTACATGATAATACATAAGCAAGGATAATAATTGATAACTGTTTTTTTTATACTTACAAGTCTGCATCATCTATTTTACATACCTATTCTATAATTTAATAAGAAGTGATTGTTTTAAGTGTTTGCTTCAATTTATTCATATTTGTTGATTTAAACTTTACTATTTAATATGAATTTCCATCAAGAACGAAATAAATATATCATGTTACTGTCATCAATACGTTCCCACGGCCGTAGTTTAGAAACGTTCGAAAGATGAATTTGGATGTCTCGCATGCAAATTTTATAAATGGGCTCATCCTCGATATGGAACCCTGTTTTATTGTCAAGATATAAATCCACTTAAGGGTAAGATAAACATAAAATCGAATTATGTCCTTCATTACAGAGCATTATGAGGCGTTGCTCCAGAGATTTTTGTTTTTTAATGTAACTTGTTAATACGAATCGTTTGGACTTGCTGGTAATAAAGTGGTGCGTGTCTGACTTAACGATATTTATCTTTTTGTTCGTGTTTTTAATTTAAGCCTTCATTTACTTAACATTTTTTTTACCGCAATAATATTAATGGTGCGGAAATGATTAGTTCCTGTCTATTGAATAGTATACATGAATTTTGTTTGAATACATTTCAAATAGTACACGTCACGAACGTTTCGTTTGACAAAAGTTCATCTTAGTCCTACGGGCCATCTTTTATCGCGATTATAAATTGCTAAATGTATTTGCTACATTTATAGTTACACTACAAGAAGAAAAGATAACGATAGATGACACCTACATATATATAAACTACGAACTATGAATGAAAAACGACCGTGACTATTTATACTTAAGTATAAGCATGAGCGCGCAAGCGAAATTCATCACGATAAAACCTTTGATGTGCGAGAGCTTACAGATAGTGAAGTGTTCAGCTTCGCCTGAAGTGCCAATGTCTTGCGACTATTTGGCAACACAAATGCAGCATATCGCTACGTCATCGCGATAAATACGGCCTAGAGATCAGTTATAATTATATCCGATAATCCGCAATGGAACAACGCGATCCTCTAACTTGTATATAAGGAGAGATGCTTAAAAAAGAGTCATCAATAAATTCCTATATATATATGTCTAATTTACGAGCTTAGGATAAAAAAATATAACCAATAAATTTTCTGATTCACTCTACCGCTAACCTTATAAAAGTTGTCACACGGTGTAAGCGAAGTCATAATGTTCTTGAAAATTACTATTTTCCTTGTGTCGCTCGAGTCCCAACGCTATTAATTACAGGATACTGTCCTTAGAAATACCCAAATTTTATTCGGACGAACGTATGAAACATTTAAAATGATTCGAACATTTGATAAAATAAATTTCAAAATGAATTAACATGTATATAAAATACTTTATATTTATATTTTTAAATAATTCACTTAAAAATATATATATTCGCACTTTATAATTTTGACAAATTGATTTAAAGTTATTGGTGTGTATTTAACAAGCGTAGGAAATAAACGTGACCACATTTTATTAAGGCAAGATTATAGTCGGTACGAATTTTGAAAAATTATGATATTTTTAAGTTGATATGCAATCGGTCTGTCGAACAACATTACTTGTATCTTTGACGGTTAAGTGGATATTATTCATATTTTCAACAACTAAATTAATATGCAAATAGAAAATATACTTATAAATACACAAAATTAATAAAAAAATATTGTCGTAAAAGGTACATGTTAAAAAAATAAGCTTTAATTTGTAATTTCATATATACATATATATGAAGTTACAAATTAAGTATGACTATAATTAAATATTATTACTATAGTTCACTATTTACATCTGGTTTGGCACTTTACAAAGAGTGAAAAAAAAAAGTTATAAATAAAAAAAATATTTTCTTAAAAATTTAGTGACTTTTTTTATATCGCGTCTCGTAGGTTTTTTCCTTGAAATGTGATCAAACTTCAAACACTAGTCAGTTCAATGACTACGGTAGGTAATTTACGTAAATTTATCACAAACACTATATCAACAGTTTTTGCTTAAAAATATCGAAAGCAATAAATCAGTATTATTATTGCATATATAAGTGCTTTTTTTCGTTTTGTAATATACTTGTATTGTTCTATTACAACTGCAAAAAACGTACTTAAACAAAAAACACGTTACACAATATCCTTGTCAAATATTTTTACATTGTTCTTCCATTTGCATTACAGAGATACGTACGGATTAAGACGGATAGACGGCTCAAAAGTTTAAAATATAAAATAAACGTATTCGAAAATATTTATCACATTTATTTTTCTCCAAGATGTCTTATGTGATTGATGTCATGCTAGTCTATGTGGATGGCAAAAAGACGGAAGAAAAGTGAAAAAAGAGGAGTAAATTGTGGGGTGAATAAGTGCAAGAATAATTATTGTGTAATTGAATAGATATAAAGATGAGAAGGACTAAAATACGACATAGTGACAAGCAAATATATAAACTAAAAAAAACAACAAAACCTATTAAAGTAATATATCTATTTAAGTGAACTACTTTATTTATAAAATTTTTACTAAACTAAAATAACTAACGTTAAACAAATATATGAAATATTAGATTCTAATCTAATTTGCAATTTTATACATACATATGTACATATTTTTATTGCAAAGAGACCTCTAACCCTTATTAGATTAATTCTCACCACGTTAATTTGGTCACTTGTTAAACAAACTACAAACAACCGTAGGCAACTCCTACAACTTTTATGAATGGCTCTTCAACTGTGCCATCCATTCATAGAATAATAGAGTATGCTTGGCGCTGTATTTAAGAATGGATCTCACATTAAAATTATGAGAGTTAACTTAAACTAAATCAAACATGACTCCGGAACTTAAAACTTAACATGTTGATAAAAAAAAAAAAGGAAATACTTAGAGCAGTATCACACATATACCATAACGAACACTAATTAATCATGAAATATTATCGGTAACAAATGATTCGTATTAATTTTCATTCAAGATTAGGTATTTAAAGTTGACTAAGTGCACCCTAAATTCACATCTCTAATCGGGGACATCAAAGTGAGGTCATTGTGAGCAGAGTATGATGCGCATACGCACGAGGACGTAGGATATTTTTCCTATAAAAATGTACCGCGACCCCTTGTGGTCACAGTTTCGAGCTGAGCGCGGACTCGGAAGGACATCAAGATGAAACTGGTGAGTCCTTGGAGTTTAAATATTTGTGAAGTGAGATATAAAATGTCTATATCATAGTGTAAAAATTTACATTAACTTAAATGTATTTGCAATTAACAACCAAATCATAGTAATATTTAAGAACAAAACGAAGTGAAATCAAATGAATTAATATTTTTTTCCTAATCTGAATAATGTAAAAAAAATGAAGTGATTTGTAAAAAAAACATACAATGCGGATTTTCAAATTATGTTAATGTTGGATAATATTTTTGAATAATTATTATATGTATTTTTATACTACTAAATTCAATGATAAAATATAAAAAATAACTAAAATATTTACATTGTAACATTTTCATTGTTTCATTTTGTCCACAGCTCTTCGCAATAACCGTTATTGTGGCATTTGCTCTAGCAGATGAATTCGAAACAAATCCTCAGTCAATTGAATCAGATCTTCTAGCGTCAGCATCAGTCGAGTCACAAAATTCTCAAGAATTTGTGCAGCCAACTGCTAGTAGATACAGTTATGTCCCACCGACACCTGCTCCACAAAAACCATGGGTTCCTCCAAATAATTACAACCCCGTAAATCCTTCTACTCAACAGAATACCTATTATCCAGTTCAAAATGACCCTCCATCGGCAAATTATAATTACCAACCCGAAAACAATAACCCATACCAAACCGACAGCACAAGTTCGTGGAATAAACCTATACCTAATGCTCCTTCAAACTCATGGAACCAAAACCAACCTCAGAACTCATGGAATAATCAACAAAACACTTGGAACAATCCCCAAAACACAGGCAACCAAAATACATGGAACAAGCCCCAAAACACAGGTAACCAAAACGCAATGAACAACCAGCAGATTACTAATACTCAAAACTCATGGAACAAGCCCCAAAACTCTGGAAGCCAAAACACATGGACCAATCCTCAGAACACAGGGACGCAAAACTCCTGGAATAAACCCCAAAATACAGGAAATAATTGGAATACAGGTAACCAGAACAATTGGAACAACTGGAATCAGAATCCAACCGCTGCGCCCAGCACCACTACTCCGATATCCATTATCAAGAACGAACAGATTTTAGGCGATAATGGAAGCTACAAATACGAGTAAGTAATTAAATTATGATTCCTAGCTTAAGTTGTGTTACCGTTAATATCCGCCAAAATAAAATTAGTAATTGACTGAAACAAATAAGCGATACCTAAATATTTAAATAAAAAGAAAGCTTAGTCACTTTTTAATGCATGTGATAATCAAATTTGTATCGTGTTAAATACCCAATAAATCTCATAGGTTTATCCCTCAGGTTTTTACCTGAACTTCATTTGTTCAAGGTTAACCCACGATAGTCATTTTTTAACGCTTCTTTAACATGCACAAAATCGAGATGGCCTGACCCTCTTTCATGTTAATTTATTGAACGCACATCAAATAAAAAGATAACTCCATCCAAGTTAAATTATCAGAGAATAAGAATTGCATTCAACTGTTCAGTTCGTCCAAAGTCAATGGACTTTATTAAAAAAAAATTGCCAACTTAGAAAAAAGTAATAATTTGATATCAAGGTTAGTTCTAACCAACAAATAAACAAGAAAAATAAAGTAGGCCTGAGGTTGAATTCTTTACTATTAAACATTTACTTAAACTCGAATATGTTGATATAATTTTGTTAATACTATTAAATAAATCAAATGATTAACTGTTAAATAAAAAGAAACAACAAATACACACATAATGAGTTTTGAACTCTATTAATATTTATGGTTTACATTAGCCTATATTTTTAATATAAGCAATTCATTTACAGTGTTCGATTGTTAATTATATATTCTCTAAAAGGATATAATAACGGTATAAACGCTATTGTACAATTTAAGTGTAAATATATATAAAACCTGTTATTTTATTGCTAATAACAGTGTTAACTGTTTTAAGATATCGGTCCTAAAACTTTGCATAATAAGGAACCAACGGCACCAACGTTTGAATTTGGAAACGAACATCAAATTTTGCTCTAACGGAAAAATAATCTTTCGCTACTAAAATATTGATTAATTTCTTACAACGTTTTTACGTATTTATACTATTTTTAGTATAGATTAGGTTAGGCTTTATTTTTGTACAACCAATAGACTAAAAAATCGTTTAGAGGCTCGAGTAATCACATTGTCTAATTACAAAAAATTACATCGAAGAGAATTAACAATTACAAAGAAGAAGAATTTTTTCTATTTGTATATTTATTGTTTAACATTAACAATTATTTTATTTAAATATTATTTAAATTACTATTTTATCTTAAATATTTTCTATAAAAACATAAATTATGGGTAATATTTATTAATTAATAATCTATCTACAAATTACCTGATAACATCAATTATTGATAATATTTTGATTTTTAGATACGAGATCGCAGACGGCACTCATGTCGCTGAAGAGGGCTTTGTTAAAAACCCTAATACCGAACAAGAAACTATTGTGAAGAAAGGTTTCTACTCTTACACTGGTGCCGATGGCAAAATATATTCTGTCACATACTGGGCTGACGAAACTGGTTTCCACGCGGTTGGCGACCACCTTCCCAAGCCCCCTCCAATTCCTCCAGCGATCCAGGCGTAAGTATACAAATTAAATAGAAATGCATAACATATTAAAATCTTTTAGAACAATACAACATATTTATATAGTATACGTACTACGACACCTACGAGGCGTGAGTTATGTGTTCAACATTTTAAAAAAAATTTTGCTTTAGCATCTATTTCATTATCAAATTTTAAATTTTAAAAAACAATGGCAAAAAAAAATGCGATTTATCAAAATTAACAAATGACGGCTTTGGATATCTCCTAACATGGAGCATATCGAGCGTTATACATCCTAATGGATAAATAAATCAAATAAAACTCAATAGATCAAAGCATAAATTTTGTCACGACATATGAAAGTAGAAAAAAATATGTAAATATCTATTAATGATATTATTATCACATTTCCGCAATAAAGATATATTCTCTTTTAAAAGATATCACATTTGCATTAACATGGGTGTAATGACTTCTATATATTTACATTATTCATGAACGAATGAAAAATCATTCTAAATACTCATCATGATTGCATAAAAATGTTATTGTTGTTTTATACAGAAAATAATATATTAGCAAGTAATTATACGATTTTAAGTTTATTCTCATCTGATATGTGTTATGTTAACAAAAAATATTTGTATAATTTTATAGATCGATCGATCAGAACGCAAAGGAGGAAGCAGCCAAAGCTGAAGCTGAGAAAAATAAACCCCAACAGCCACAAGGTTATCCCCAGGGACAGGAGCCCCCAAAACCAATAGTTCCCCTGCAACCAGTCCAGACTCCCATTCAAACTCAATACCCCCAGCAAATCTACTACCCTCACGGGCAACAGCAACAAACTTACTACCCCCAACAACAAACATACTACCCTTCTCAGTCTTACGGCAAGTAAGGTCACTTCACGTCATTAGTTCCTTACAATTCATGGGACAAAATGATCTATAAATTATCTTATATCAAGAATTAGAAAAGTTTTTATGTGATAGCTACTAACATTCGACAAGTTACCTCAACATAAAATAAATATCAACTATCTTGGTCACGACATTCTTTGTGAACTTGATAGCTGTAAGTGTTTCTAAACAGTTTGTGATAAACTCGAGAAACCAGTGTGATATGATGTACTCGTAATTATTTTAAATAAACTTATAGCAATAAAATTTGTTTTTCTACATACCACATATACTTCGATATAGTTAAGAGCATTTTACCTGAAACAAAGATAATTTATCATTAAAACAAAAAAAATAATCCTTTCAATTTTTCTACATATTTAATTTAAAAAAATATATCTTTATATGAATCGTTCTTTTTTCGTACCCTTTGATACAAACAATAAATAAAACCAGTTTTAACGGCCAATGACACTGGCTACAACAAAAATTGCATCACTTTGATAAAATTCACATAAGAGTAATCATGAAGAATACGCAATTTATGAAGTTATCGCCCAGACACAAATAAAAGCCAATTATGTCATACTCTTTAAGTTATTAAAGGGAAAGATTGTGAAACGAGAGAAATATTTTATCAAATGTATTCGATTTTTATAATTATATTATTACAAAAATAAATATTATTATTGCATTTAACATTGTATAATCCTCTTAATACTATCTTAATAGACAAGAGAAACCCAGAATGCAACTGAGCGATATTTTCACGAATGCTTGGACACAATGTTGCGTGTGTATAAATGTATGCGGAATTCATTTTCATTACCAGTCTATTTTCTATTTGTGTTAAGACTTGACGTTAATTTTATTTGTGATAAATTGATAACAGCTTCTAATAAAATGAAGCTGGTGAGTGAAAGTGCTATTGTGCTTTGATTTTGGATTTTTGGTTTCGAAATTTGTAAGTCTTAAGTAACATTAAAATATTGTTTCAGATATCACTCATTACTTTACTAACGTTAGTACGCAGTCAAAATATTCAACGAGAACAATATTCATTTTCATCTAAGTATCAAACACCCAGTTCAGAATTATTTTCTTCAGATAGTTCAATTTATTTGTCTCCAGAATCACACACACCAATACCTTATTATGCCTTGAATAATATTAATAAATTACCATTTCAATTTTTGCCGCCGACTGGAACGAAAGGACCATCTATATTCTCTACCCCATTTTCTATGGTATTGTCTTCCACCTCAAAATCTAATTACGAAGATGATGATAATGAAAGCGATCAAGATAACACAAGTAATCGTCGAATGTTAACATTCAAACCTAACTTCAATCACACATCTGCAGTAAAGCAAATATTCGATAGGAGTGAGGCTAATACAAATTCAAGAAATACAAACTTCCGGACACCATTTGAAAAAGTTGATATAAAACAATCAAACTACAGAAGTGGTACTAATAGTCCGATTCAAAATCCAGCTGCTCGTAGAATGATTATAACTAGCGAGATTCAAAGAACAGAAGCTGGAACCGATCAAATTAAAGCTCCTTCTTACCAAAATTCTCAATATATTCAGGCACCGGGAGGTTTGATATCATCAACAACTGAGCCTTCCATACCTATACTTCGCTTATCTAATGAAATGGACTTAGATGGAAGTTTCAGCTACGAGTAAGTATATTGTAATAATCTTAGATTCCTTTTAATTTCGCTATGTCACATGACTGCAGCAGTTTTGTAATTCCAGAGCTTTAGGGGCAGATCAAACCCATTATGTTCAACACAGTCGCATGGAG